>NW_015159745.1:613430-628145 GCF_001447785.1 Gekko japonicus
CTTCCGATCTCAACTGTCAACTTAGTGTAAAAACTCCACCCCCTACAGATGGATAACTCCAGAAGGACTTATCTTCAAATCGAGAAGCAGTGAAAGTTCTTCAGGCAGTTCTCTAGAAGATTCAGACTCCAATAAGGGAATGGCAGCTCCAAAATTATTGAAATCCAGATTAACCTGTTTTTATAACTGGAGCACAGGCACCATCTTTGTCTTCAAAGCCCTCTGTGCAGACACATTTGAAGCCACCGGGGGGTATTAACACAGTCTTCATTTTCTCTCACACACTTTTTCAGACAGGGCACATTCATTCACATCACATTGCCTGTTCCTGGTATTTTCCATTTTGCAACTTGACTGCACTTTTTAATTTAACCCCGGTAAAAAAAGGGGGGAGGGCATCATTTTCATTATTGAAGCAGAAGTCTGGGTTTTTTTTGTTTTTGTTTTTAAATAAATGTAGAGGCTCTACTGCTGGCCCACTGACACGCAGTCCTACAAACGCCCAAGCCAGGCGCCGGCCTCCTAGCTACTGCTGCCAACCAGTGCCCCGTTTCCCTTTCAGTCGGCTCCATCCCCTGCCCACCCCAACCGAGGCATGATTTCATACAGAACATCTCATTAAATGCAAAACATCTCATGAAATGGTTATATCCGCAGGAGAGGCAGTGAACTAAGTAGTAAGCCCGGCATTGGTATCACATGGAGAAGTTTGGAAATATAGTAATACTGGGTATTAGGGCTGACAAGCCCCTACTGGGGACAGGAATCCATGGATTCTATTGCCTGTCACTGCTCAGAGTAGCAGTGGGAGGAAAATTCTAACTGGAAGTGACAAAGGGTAGTTCTAGGAATCACCAGAAACTCTGTGGTTTTACTGTAAAGTTTCCGGCAATTCCTAGAGCTGCCCTTTGTCACTTCCAGTAAGTACACAAGGATGCATTAAAAAAAATTCTCCCACAATGTTGCATCCTCCCCGACAACCCTCCTACCACCAGTATACCTGATTTGGAGATGGGAGTAAGCAGTGAATGCCCAACCCCCCCCCCCCGGTTCTTCCTGGGGTCCCCCATTTCAGGCTGCAGCAGAAGTGTGGAGGTAGGAAAGCGGCACTTCTGGAGACAAAAATCCTAGGAAAATGAAGGTTGGTTCCAATCCAAGCAGTCCAGGGCATGGCTGGTTAGGATGCGTACGGAGGATGACTGACTACTCAGGATTCAAGGTTAGGGCACTGCAATCCCTCTGCTAACAAACCCCCCCAAAGATATTTCTAAAATGAGGGGAAGGGGTGTCCTTTGTTTGCAAAATAAAAATAGATTCCAAAATATTAAAATCCGGCATTGTTTACACACAAAAAAGCCCAATATAAAAACAGACTGTAAAAACAGATCAGACAGCTTAAAGTAAGTTTCCAAATTAAAATAGTGTTAAGAAAAAAGTAACCACTCAATCAAAAGCCTGGGAGGGCAGAAATGTTTTAGCTGGCACTTAAAAGAAAGCAACACAGGCACAAGGTAAGCCCCAGGGCACCCTCCAGGCAAAGTGCTGCTACAGAGCAAGCCTGCTTTCTGACGGCCACCGGCCTCGCCCCTGAAGGCAGGGGCACAAGGAGCAGCGCTGGTGAGGCATGTCTTGACTGGCAGCCTGGACAATACAATGATTTAAGTTATGTACCGTGTGCCTGTCTCACTGAAACTCAAGGCAGATAAAACAGTGCAAGTCAACATAACCAACAGGAGGGGACATCTACTAAGGAGAGTCAATTGAGTAAATAAAGTTCGTTGAGATGTCATGTTCTTAACACACGGGAAGCAGGGTGGCCGGTATGCAGGTCATAGGGTCACCATAATTTATTTGTGAGGTATGATGGGGGGGGGCTCATCTAATAAGAACAGAAATAATTCATCTTCAGGCGTGAAGCTACTTACCCTGAAAGTTGGATAGTACTGAATTCCATACTCTTTACAAACTTCATAGTTTACTTCAGCACCACAATCTAGCACTCCAATTCTTATTGCGGATTCCCATTCTGAAAGCAAACAGAAGTTTTATTCTTACATTTCTGCACAACAGCAGCAGCATAAACTTCGTCCAGCTTCCCCAACGACATCAGACACGGGAGTATGAAGCAAAATCACTTTCTCAATTCATTCACAGTACTTCGTTCATACAAACCTTTCTCCACAAGTTGGACCCCAAAGTGGCTTACGTCCTCCTGCCCGACATCTCACCCTAACCACCCCCTGCGAGGCTGGCTCAAGGTCACCCAGGGAGCTTCCACGGTGAACCAGGGATTCAAACCAGGGTTTCCCAAATCCTAGTCCAGCACTCACACCGCTATATATTTTCCATATGCAGCTGTGTGCCTGCAGGAACTAGTGAGACTTTTTCAGTTCTGAACTTGTATGTCTACAGTTTAGTGTGTCTCAAAAGTTTGCCATATACTTGACAAATTGGCAAAACTGCTCAATTCCTACATTTCCTCAGTCTTCTCTTGCAAGGAAAATGATGCGCAACGGGGCAAAAACAGAACACATGATGAGGGAAGGGAGTTGCAGCCGAGGACTGACATTGGGGTAGTACATAAACACCTAGTTTCTTTAAATGAAATGAAGTCTTCGGGGCCAGATGAGCTGCATCCAAGGGTACTAAAAGAACTTGCAGATGTAATTTCTGAACCTCTGTCCACTATTTTTGAGAATTCTTGGAAAACAGGTGAGGTGCCAGAAGATTGGATGCAGCCACATGTTGTCCCCATCTTCAAGCAGGGAATAAAGGAGGATCCGGGTAACTACTGGCCCGTCAGCTTGACATCTATACCTGGGAACATTTTAGAACAAATCATGAAACAGACAGTCCTTGAGCATTTAGAAAGCACAGCTGTAATTACTAAGAGCCAGCATAGGTTTCTCAAGAACAAGTCACGTCAGACTAACCTTATCCTTTTTTTTTTAGAAAGTTTCTAACTTGCTGGATCAGGAGAATGCTCTGGACATAGTTTATCTTGATTTTAGTAAGGCTTTTGATAAGGTTCCACATAAGATACTTGCTGACAAATTGGGAAAATGTGGTTTGAATCCTATCACTGTTCGGTGGATCTGTAACTGATTGATAGATCGCACCCAAAGAGTGTTTATGAATGGTTCCTCATCTTCTTGGAGAGGAGTGACAAGTGGAGGATCTATCCTGGGTCCTGTTTTGTTCAACATCTTTATCAATGACTTGGATGAAGGGATAGAGGGAATGCTTATTAAATTTGCAGATGATATTAAATGGGGAGGGGTAGCAAATACAGTAGAAGACAGAGTCAGGACACAGGATGATCTTGACAGGCTGGAAAACTGGGCTAAAAGAAATTTAATGAATTTCAATGGGGATAAATGTAAAGTTCTGCATTTAGGAAGGAAAAATCAAATGCATAATTATAGGTTGGGGGAGACTTGTCTTGGCAAAAAGGATCTAGGGGTCTTAGTAGGCCATACACTGAACATGAGTCAGCAGTGTGATGTGGTTGCTAAAAAGACAAATGTGATTTTGGGCTGTATCAACAGAAGTATAGTGTCCGGATCACGAGATGTGATGGTACCATTTTCCTCTGCTCTGGTTAGACCTCACCTAGAGTATTGTGTTCAGTTTTGGGCACCACAATTTAAGAAGGATAAAGACAAGCTGGAACGCGTCCAGAGAAGTGCAACGAAGATGGTGAGGGGTCTGGAGACCAAGTCCTATGAGGAAAGGTTGAAGGAGCTGGATATGTTTAGCCTGGAGAGGAGACGACTGAGAGGTGATACGATAACCATCTTCAATTACTTGTAGGGCTGTCATATAGAGGATGGTACGAACTTGTCTTCTATTGCCCCAGAAGGTCAGACAAGAACCAACTGGTGGAAATTACATCAGAAGAGTTTTCGGCTAAACATTAGGAAGAACTTCCTGACAGAGTGGTTCCTCAGTGGAACAGGCTTCCTTAGGAGGTGGTGGGCTCTCCTTCTTTGGAAGTTTTCAAGGAGAGGCTAGATGGCCATCTGACAGCAATGCAGATTCTGTGAACTTAGGCAGATCATGAGAGGGAGGGCAGAAAGGGTTGCCTCAGTGCTTAGTTCTTGTGGCCCTTTTTTACACGCCCAGAGAAATGCTGATTGCTACTTTGGGGTCAGGAAGCAATCCTGGAGGGTTTTGGTCTTCTTCTGGGCATGGAACAGCTGTCACTGTGGGTGTGGAGGGGGAGGTATTTGTTAATTTCCTGCATTGTGCAGGGGGTTGGACTAGATGACCCTGGAGGTCCCTTCCATCTCTATGATTCTATGATTTCCTTCTCTGCACCCCTCATTTCCTCAAGGGCAAAAGGTGCCAAGGAACCACTACACTACTGACTGCTGTTCTTCTAATCTGCACCTAGTAGCAGACCTTAGCTTGGGGACCAAAAAGTTAAATGATCACTGACGAGATGTGGCAGGTGCAGATGCTTCAATCCACACTGATGCTTCCATTGGGCAGAAAGCCATCTGCCCATGGAGAGTGATTTCCCTGCCTTCCCCCTCCCATGGCAACTACAGGGACATTGCAGGCTGCTGTAGGAGGGAGGAGGAGGAATATCTTGCAGAGAAGGATTTATCTGAGCCAGCATTTGCTGCTGACAGACAGGTACAGTTCAAAACAACAAAAAATTAGGCAATGGAAGAACATTTGATCAGGAGCAGAGAGAATAACTGGACACGCTAGCCTGATCACATCAGATCTCAGAAGCCCAGTAGAGTTGGCCCTGGCCAGTGGGAGACCACCAAGGAAGTCCAGGGTTGTGATGTGCAGGCAAGCAATGGCAAACCACTTGTACACAGTTCTTACCTTGAAAACCCTATGGGGTCACCACGGGTCAGCTGTGACTTAACAGCAACTACCACAACAACAAAACAAGAGACTCTCTTCACTGCTGTGTCAAAACAAGTCCCTTTTTCAGGTCTTTTGAGTAATTTTGGAAGAAAAGTAATATAGTTTACATACTTAGGCTAATAGCAATAAACAATGAACCTTTGCAAACATGCTGGTTCATCACACAATATTCTTGTTCTGCAGTTCTTAGTATTCCAACTAGCAATCCATGTGTGTTCAGTGCTGTCAAGTCACTTTGACTTATGGCAACCCTATGAAACAACTATCTCCAAAACTAGCACTAATTCTTGATATACGGACACAGATAATGAATTACAATTGTGTGTCACTTTCTTACTTCTAATCCTTTAGTGTTTTTCACCACGAGATGCAATTATGATGGTTAGAAAGATGCTCCCAATTCCAACAAGTTCAGGAGGTGCACATTGCTCACCCACACTTAGATGGTGTAAAATGTGACCATGTCAGTGTGGTCGTGTCAAAGTTGCTTTCCATCCTAGAACATGGTCACAGATAGAGGCTCCAACATAACATAAGTCACTGTGGATCTTTTCTGAATAGTGCAGATCTCATGAAGCTTTTTGAATAGAAACAGGCTGCATGTAGATGTATAACCACTTAAGGGTTTTCCACTAAATAAAGTCTGAAAAAAATGATCTGAATAATTGGAGCAGAAATGGAAGATAACATTTCAGGCATGCTGGCTAGGATCTCAAAAGTTACTTTAAGTGCAAACTGGGGGGGGGGCACTGTTTTCTTTAAACAGCTGTACCCCATATCCCTGTCACAAACACACATGAGGCTTGTTGTATGGCATTTGTGTGCATATTTTGGGGGGTACACTGCTGCTTGGCAGAACACAAGTAGAAAAGCCTTCAGCTAGCTGAATCTATCACTTCCTCCAAGAGCCGGGGAGGCATACACAGTCTTCCATTTTATCATCACAACTCTGCTGGGATGTGAGAGAGCAAGAGAGGCTGGCCCAAGACCATCCAATAAACTTCATGGCTGAGTATGGATCTGAACTTGGAAAGTTTGGAAAAGTTTTCAATGTCAAATGCCGCCCTCACTCCACACTGCTGGCATCACTGTGGAAATGCATTTCTCCTTAACTACTGCTTTTCTTTGAAAATGGAGTCTGTAAGATGATGACAACTGAACGGGCACCAGGGTACCTACAGGAACCTCTGGGAATATGAGGAAACATTTAAGCAAGCACACAAAAGATACCAGGCAACTTTGTCAAAGAAAGTGCAAGCAAACCAAAGTTGGCTCAGTTATCTGCCTCATTCATGATTTGCTAATGCCGCTCTTTCCTTTTCCACCTGTATCAGATCCTCAAACAAGAACGAACAGATGCACTATAAAGGTGATGCAAATGAATTGCCTCACAACAATGCAGGCCCATCTCTTAGACAAATGCTTGGTTAAAGCGCACCATCTGGGATGCAAACTGCTCAGAGTTCACAAAGGAGCCCCTGAAAAGAAAATGCAGCCATGTTCCCATTTAATGCATTTACACGTTTATTCTCCTTCCACACTGGTGGGTTAGATGCATCAATTATATGTTTGGTGACGACTTACTAGCATATTGATAGAAATCATGCCAGCTTACAAATGAAAACTGATTTGCACCATTGATAATGGCTCATCTGTACTACAGGTCCCCTCCATGCCACTGAAGTTGGTAATATCTAAATGTTCCAGATTGCAGAATACACCTCTAGCAGTTATTTACATAGGAGAGCATCTCATAGAATTCTGTGGAGACAACAATTTGTTCATTAAGAACGCATATTTCAGACAACCAAGATGATGACATCAGAAATCAAATAGTATAATTGGAAGCAGAAGATGGAGAAGGCTCTGCTCTCTCTGTGAAAACAAGACCAGGAGCAGATCGTGGAGCAGGCCGTGCATCAAAAATCAGAATAAAGCTGCAGAAAAACACTAAAAACATTCATATCTAAGCAACATTCTTGAAGACCACGTAAAGAACAGATTTGAATTATTAAGTTCAACTGAACCAGAAGAACTATTGACTGAAACCAGAGATATTATCAAGGAAGAGTGTACAAAGACTATTCATGGATAGCTTACATGAAATGCCTTGATGGACGGCTGATGAAACTCTTAAAATTGCTAAAGTTAGATGAGAAGCAAAAATAAAAGATGACGAAAACAGAATCAAAAGTCTAAATGCAATATTCCAGCAACTGGCATGTAGAAACAAGGAGAACTATTATAATAAACAGTATAAAGAAACAGAAAAGAACAACAAAAAAGGAACAACAAGAGATCTGTTTCACAAGATCAAATAAATCAAAAGGAAATGTAAAGCACGGTTAGGCATGCTAAAAAATCAACACGAAAATACATTAACCAAACAGGACAAAAATAAAGAAATGATGGGACCAAGACAAAGAATAGTAAAATGAGACTCAGCAGATCTTGATGAAGGCCTACACAATTCCATAAGAAATCAACTAAAAAGATCAAAACACAAGAAAGAACGTAATCACAGATAAGACTTTTTGAGAATATAGTTTATATGCCAGAATTTACTGAACCCCTCAAACTCTTTGCTTATATCCCCAATAGAAGCTCATTATGATAAGAATACAAGAAATAAAAATGATTTTTAACTTATGGCATGATGATAAACAGGGGAAAATCAAGTCTTGGCAAGATATTAAAGATGTAGGTGTAAACATTCAATGGCTGATATATTATCAATTAGTCTCGAGATAAAAGGAGATCATTCCTGGTTGCGGTGCTGCAACTCTTCAGACTGCCCCGGGATGAGATCCCCTGTAGCAGCCAAACTGCCAGTCCTTTTAGGGAGGTCTGGGACTACCCGGACCCCATTGAGCTTTTCCTGGAGGGGAGCTCAAGCAGGGGGCTTGATCTGAACACTCCCGCCTGTGGCGGCAGGCGGGTAGATTTCAGATCGCCCCGATGGAAAGGACCTGGGCGAGCGCACTAAATGGCAGCCATTAGTGCACAGCCATGATCACCGGGACGAGCGGGAGACTTGGCATTCCATACAGCTGTCACGAACATATAGAAATCCTCACAGTAAATGTGTCAGGACCCACAGTCAAACAACAGAGCACACGCTTCTTCGAAGGTTATACTTTACTGCTAGCACTATGGTGGTATAGACACAGTCACTGTTAGGAATAACTACATCATAGAAAGCTAAGAGAGATATAGGGTATTCAAATACACAAATCCCACCTATGGGCCAATTGGCCTGACTCCCGCAGGCGGGAAAGAGGACCAAGGCAGTTAGAGCCGAGGCTGGGAAACTAAACTAGCCTCACGGTTAATTGATGGGAAGACACTACACAGGCTGGCTACAAGGTCAGTGATAATGTGGGGGAGAAGTGAAAAGAAAGGAATGCGGCAGCAACTGGCACACAGGTCATGAAAGCAAACCCGGGCCCATAAACTAAATGGCAGCATAGCTGACATTCTACCCACCCAAAAAACAACCTCCCGGCTTGCCCAGGAGATCCCCCAATTAACCCGGGATATCTCCCGGTTTCCCCGGGAACTCCCAGTGAAACTCTAGCAAGACCCTAGGGGCCCAAATACCCCCTATGTCCACCCATTCATGGTGCTGGGGTCCAAAGTCCAACCATTCCACCAAATAAAACAGTTTGCCACGTTTAACTTTAAAGTCCAGGATCTTTGAGATCTCAAAATGTTCTTCGCCCTCCACCATGATAGGAGGGGGTACAGGTTTTGTTGGCCGCCAGGGGCTTGGGCCTGGGTTCCGTTTCAGGAGGCTGAAATGAAACACGGAATGGATATTGTGCATGTTCTTAGGAAGGTCAAGCTCCACAGCCACCTCATTGATCAGGCGTTTGACTTTAAACGGGCAAATGAATTTCCAACCCAGTTTGCGGCTGGGTCTCAACAGCTTAATGTTTTTTGTCGATACGTACACCCGAGTCCCCAGGCTGCAGAGCCCATCCCTCCACCCTTCTCTTGTCAGCCTGAGCCTTGTAAGCCTCTTTGGCTGTCTCCAATGTTTTACACAATAAAGGCCAAGAGTCTTGAAGTTGTTGACACTATTGCGCAGCATCCCCCGGGCCCAAGATAACTCCCTTGAGAAAGGGCAACGGGGGACTGCTCATAGCCATAGAGCGCTTTGAACGGGGACATTCCCGTAGAGGAGTGACATGTGTTATTATAGCAAAATTCAGCCAGGGGAAGTAAGTCTAGCCAATCATCCTGCTGGTAATTGGTGAAACAACGCAAATATTGTTCTAAAGTCTGATTCACTCGTTCGGTCTGTCCATCAGTCTCCGGATTATAAGTGCTACTCATGGCCCGTTCAACACCCATAAGTTTTAACAATTCCCCCCAAAATTTGGAAACAAACTGCGTCCCCCTGTCGGAGATAATCTTGCCCGGGAGCGTGTGGAGGCGCACCACGTGTTGCATAAAGGCCTTTGCCAGAGCCTTGGCCGTGGACAAGGACGCAAACGGGATAAAGTGGGCTTGCTTAGAAAACAGGTCAACCACCACCCTTCTTGGGAGGTTTTCAAACAGAGGCTAGATGGCCATCTGACAGCAGTGCTGATTCTGTGGACTTAGGCAGATCATAAAAGGGAGAGCAGGAAGGGTTGCATCAGTGCTTACGGTAGTTCCTGTGGCCCTTTCTTACACACCCAGGGAAATGTTGATCGCCACGTTGGAGTCAGGAAGCGATTTTTCTCCAGGCCAGTTTGGCTGGAGATCCTAGAAGGTTTTTGTCATCTTCTAGGTGTGGAGCAGCAGTCACTGGGGTATAGGGAGGAGGTATTTGTGAATTTCCTGCATTGTGCAGAGGGTTGGACTAGATGACCCTGGAGATCCCTTCCAACTTTGATTCTATGAAACACATGGTGACAGTGGCTAGAATATTTACGGAGCAAAATGGAAACTAGACATCTGTCCAAGTTTAAAAGAATGGGAAAATAAACTTGCTGAATATGCAGTAATGCCAAAATTAACAACCTATTTGAGAAACAGCTGTATTATGAAATCTGAGGAAAGATGGAATGTATTATTATGCTAGCAGGAGACAAACTTAAAGTGAGGAAAATATCATATACAAATGTATGATAATAAAATAGAATTAAAATCTGTTCCAAATGTAATATCCTGAATATAAACGGGTTCTCTATATGAGATATATAAGACTTTCTTTTACACTGTGTTTTTTCGTTATACTTTTCTATTAAAGGTCCTAATGAATATGTAGAAGTGGTGAAAATATGTTATGTTGACTACGTAGTAATGATGAAACTAGTGTAGTCAAAATAGATCAGCTATGACATTTGAAACTTAAAACATAATGTTACAATTGTACTCCAACAGAAATAAGAAAGGGAAACTATTCTATCCTATACATTATATACTACATGACTGTCTTTGACAAATATAATGATGTTGTATAACCCATTTTCCCCTTTTCTGTACCTTCAGTTTATCTTAAGTAACTAAATAACGAAAAAATAAAGAAACAATAGGAACAATACACTGAAGAACTACACAAAAGAGATAACGGATTCCTTCCCAAAAAAATGAAAGGATATTTTAGTCTTCTTGAAATTGATTTTCAATCCGGCTAACTGTCCATATTCTTTTAGGGAGTTCAAAAGTTGAATAATAGATGTTTGTGGTTCTTCCAAAATAAATACCAAATCATCTGCAAATGCTTGTAGTCTGTACTCTTCTCCTTTAATTTTAAATCCCTTAATCTGAATATTTTCTCTTACCATATCATTCAAGAGCAAAAATAAATAGTAATGGAGATAATGGGCAACCTTGTCTCATCCCCTTTTGTATTTCCAAATGGTCCAAGATGACGGGTCGGTAATGTGCTTGGGTGCTTGAGCTCCTCCGTTTTTAACTTAATTTTAATGTTTCAGAGAGGGTCCTTCAGCCCCTGACTAGCATGTGGGAGAGAACATCATATTGGAAACTTTGCTGCGTCGAGAGACATCAGCGACGCAAGAATTGCGGTAGAAGCCACTGTCGCTTTTCCTTCTGACTTAACGGCCTGTGCCTGGTTCTTCCGTGTGAGAGAGCCGCGGTCTGGCGTAGCTGCAGCTTCGGGAATCAACCTGCCGGTAGCTGCGAGGTGTGCCTGACTGTGGGGCTGGGAGGAGTGGTGGCCTACACTGAGTGTCTGCCTTCCCTCCCACAGAGCGGCCCGGGACCGCTCATATTGCCACCGACCAAGGGCGTCATGGTACAGCTTGGGGCCCATTTGGATGGTGTGGGGGGGCTTTGGGGGGCTTTCAGGGCCGGGCCTACCTCCGTGGACCGTGAGGAGTTATGGGCTGGGTTGTCATCAATACGCGGACGACACCCAGCTCTATCTAATGTTGGGTGGCCGGTCAGATTCCGACCCGGATGACCTTCATCGGGCATTGCATGCTGTGGCTGGTTGGCTCAGGCTGAGTCGACTGAAGCTAAACCCGGCGAAGACAGCAGTCCCGGGCTTAAGTCAGGTCGGTTCAGGGTTGGGGCTCCCTCTCCTGGCATTCGACGGGGTGCCTCTGGTGCCAGCGCCGAGGATTAGGAGTTTGGGGGTGCTCCTGGACTCCTCTTTACCGATGGAGGCCCAGGTAGCAGCCACTGTCAAGTCAGCCTTCTACCATCTGCGGCTGGCACGGCAGTTAGCTCCCTACCTTGACCACGATGACTTGGCCACAGTGATCCACGCGATGGTTACCTTGAGGTTGGACTACTGTAACGCTCTCTACATGGGGCTGCCTTTATCGCAGATCCGGAAGGTGCAGCTGGTGCAGAATGTAGCAGCCAGGCTGTTGATGGGCCTCTCTAGGTGAGACCACGTCCAGCCTGTTCTGAACGCGCTGCACTGGCTGCCAATAGCGCACCGGGTCCACTTCAAAGTACTGGTTCTTACCTATAAAGCCCTATATGGCCAGGCTCCAGCTTACTTAAGGGACCGCCTTTCCCCATATGTTCCCCCAAGGTTTAATGGTTTTTACTGTTTATATTGTTTTATGTATGGGCTTATGCCCCTGCGTAAGCCGCCCTGAGCCCGTTCGCGGGGAGGGAAGGGTAAAAATGCAAATAAATAAATAAATAAATAAATAAAGGACACTACGGTTGGGGACAAAACATCTTTTGGTTGTCCCAGCCCCTAGAGATGCCAAATATGCTGCGACTAGGGCCAGGGCTTTTTCGGTGGCGGCTCCTATCTGGTGGAACGAGCTCCCAGAGGAGATCAGGGCCCTGCGGGACCTTATGCAGTTCCGCAGGGCCTGCAAGACGGAGCTCTTTCGCCAGGCTTTCGAGTAGGAGCTGCCACCATCACTGTACCACCACCGTGCTGCCATGTCTGGCAATGCGATCTGGCCTTGGGAATGAAGAACGGACATAGCGTAGACCGATCAAGAGGAGACAGTAGATCCTCTGAAACATTGTACTGGAATCCCGTCTTGGATGACATATTGTTACAAGCACCGATTTTAAAGTGTAAATGTAAATGGAATTGATTGTTTTATCTGGTTTTAGTGTTATGTGTGGCAACTGCCTCTTGTTAGCCGCCCTGAGCCCACGTGGAAGGGCGGGATAGAAGCCAAATAAATAAATAAATTTCAATATTTTGTGAAAGGTCCCCATTTATCAAAACTTTAGCATACTGTTTTGTATAAATTGTTCTCACCATTATGAGGAAGTTTTCACCACAATGCCAAGTTGATAGCTGTTTTAACACGAAACTGCACCAAAGAACAGATACAGCAATTACAAGACAGCTCTGGCACTGAAGTTCAGAAGAAAATAAAATAAAATACCAATAGGTGTAGCTCATTGTTAAAAGACAATGACATGAAACCTTTGACTGTAATTAAAAAAGACTTGGAAAACTGGAAACATTTACAACTATCTTTTATGGGAAGAATAGCTACTGTAAGGATGAATGTGCTACCTAGACTTCTCTTCCAATTTTGAAAAATCAACAGTATTTTAAGGAAGTAGATAAAATGATACGGAAAGTAAAAGACCCAGAATTAGTATGAAAGTACTACAGGATGCAAAAGAAAAAGGAGGCTTCGCAATACAAGATTGGCATCTTTATCATAAAGCAGCAGCTCTGACGTGGATGAAAGAGTGGATCACTTTGGAAAATCCAAGACTCTTAAAGTTAGAAGGTCATGATTTGAAACTAGGTTGGCACGCCTTCGTATGGTATGAGAAAAGCAGTATTCATAAAGAATTTAAACAACATATGCTAAGAGCATTATTGCTGAAGATGTGGGAAGAGGTTAAAAATATGATTTATACAAAAACTAGGGAGCAAAGCCCATTGTGGATGAAGACAACGAACCCTAGAAAGGCAGGGTGGGTGGGGAGTAGAAAGATTAGATAAAGGAAGAGTAATAGAGGGAAAGAATGAAGGGACATAGGGAGAAAGGAAGAGAGAGTGAAGAAGGGGGCGTAGCAGTGAAAATGTACCTGCGACCGCTGGCGCTGCCCCTCGCCTGCTCCCCCCGAAAGGCTGTGAAGGTGGGAGGGTGGAGCAGCAGAAACAGGCCCACGGCGGCCGGCTTAGCGTCGCCGCTGCCACCCCTTGCCTGCTCCCCCTGAAAGTCTGTGAAGGGGGGTGGGTGGAGCGCCCCACATCCTGAAAAAGGGCGCACAGCTTGCACGGTCCAGGCTGCACCGGGCGAGGGAAGCGCAACACGGCCACCTCAGCACCTCTCACCCGCCGCAGTCTTGTCTGAAGGAAAGCAGGATCTCAAGGAAGTCATTACGTAAATAAGAAACCTGACGTGGGAGGGCACCAGCGGCTCCAGGGCCCCCCCCACAGAAGCGGAAGTCTTTTTAGCCAGCAGGCAGGAACCCCCTTCTTTAGCCAGCGCCCAGCCAACCCCTCCCCTCCTGCAGCGTCTCCTGTGGGAATTCCTGTGGGAATTCGAGTGATGCTTCAACATTGAAGGCCGCCTGGCGAAGTCCCCCTCACAGGGATGTACTAAAAAGGAGGACAGGATTGCCAATTGGATACAATGGGAAACACTTGAAGGCCCACTGGGAATAATGGGAGACAGGAATGTCAATTGCATGGGCTCCATTGAAATACATTACAGTACAAATAGAGTTGCAATAAAAAAGAGAAATGGATTTTCCATTAGGGTCTCTGGGCCCCAAAAAGACTACTCTGGGAATGGAATGGCAGGCCCCAGCTTGGAGTGACAGCCCCTAGGAGTAACAGAAGTGTTCTGGGACTGGGTTTGAGAGGCCCCAGAGTGGACTCACAGCCACAGAGGGTAGCAGAAGTGTTCTGGGACTGGAATGACAGGCATCAGAGTGGCATGTCATTCCATTCCTAGAGTACTGCGGCTACCCAGTCTGGTGTAGTGGTTAAGTGTGCGGACTCTAATCTGGGAGAGCCTCCCCCCTCCTCCTCCACTTGCACCTGCTGGATGGCCTTGGGCCAGCTGTAGTTCTGATAAGAGCTGTCCTCGAAAAAGAGCAGTTTCTGTCGGAGCTCTCTCAGCCCCACCTACCTCACAGGGTGTCTGTCTGTCTGTTGTGGGGAGGGGAAGGGAAAGGAGTTTGTGAGCCGCCCTGAGACTCCTCCGGATAGTGAAGGGAAGGGTAGAAACCCAACCTCTTCTTCTCCTTCTTCTCCTTCTCCCCACCCCCCCAGGGGCTTTCATTCATTCCACTCCGCTGTCTCCCATTCTGGCCCCAGAACACCTTTGCTACTCCGAGGCCCTCTCATTCCACACTCCGTGGCCTCTCTCAGCCCAGTCCCAGAGAGACCCCCGCCGCCACCCCCCCCCCCCAGGGCTC
>NW_015159745.1:628923-643501 GCF_001447785.1 Gekko japonicus
CCCGTCTCTCCTCTGCTGCGTCAGGCCGAGGGCGCCTCGGCTCCGGAAGGCTCCAGACCCCCCGCCCCCCCCGGACACGCTGGTCGGTCTCCCTCCCTCTCTCTCTCTCTCTCCCGGGGGCGGGGGGGGGGGCTGCCGGCCTGACGCCGGCCGGCCGGCTTGTTCTGCTGCAGACGGAGTAGAGCACCAGGGCGGACCCTCTGAAGTGCCGTCCTTGTTTCCGGTGGATAAGCTACAAGTGCGCCCAAGCAAGAGCTCAGCCCAGGTCGCCCCCACATCTCTGTGTCACGTTCACCTCGTGAGAGGGGGGGGGGGGGGAGTTGGACCTGGAAAACAAACGAGCAGACCAAAAGACCATACATTATTTGGGGTAGAAACTCATACAGCCACAATCAGTAGGTCTTCCAGCCTATATGGATACTGTTGTGTTTTAAACACTAACAATGTTGTTCTTCACTAATGATAACACATAGCATAGGGTTACCTACCGACACTATTTACATTTTAACCAGTTTTTGAAAATAGTTTTGCCTGCAGTATACATACAAATTATTCTTAAGTAACGCTGCCAGCCCAGTCTTTTCAGATATCAGAAGCAAAGCAGGGCTGGCCCCCGGGGACTTGGACAGGAGACCACCAAGGAAGTTCAGGATTGCCACACCGAGGGAGGCCATGGCAAACCACCTCTGGACGGCTCACGCCTCAGAAAGCCCCATGAGGGGCCAGCTGCAACTTGACAGCCTCCCCCCCCCCAATCTGCAGATCCCTGCACTCAAACATTCATGGCAGGCATGTTGAGTAAAGCCTTGTCTATCACTGTTCTCTGGGGGTGGCAGCTCCACGCCTGCACTCACCTGCCCCAGAGGAGACTCTGGCAGAGTCAACCTCACCTAGGCACCCCTGAGTTGGGCCGTCCACCCAGGGGCCAGGGAGGAAGGAGCAAGGGGGAGGCCGATGCCCAGAGATCTGTCAGGAGCAGCAGCAGAGGCCAGCAGGCCCAGCACATAACTCAGAAGGGGGCTGGTGTTCAGGCAGCAGCTTGCACCTGGGCACAGGCCAGAGGAGGAGGCTGGCAGCACCGGGGCTCTATGCAGGCGGGCAGAGCAGCCTCTGAAAACCTTAGGAGAGGGGAGGGCCTGGTCGGGGAAGCCATTGGTCCAGGTTGCCTTCAGTCACTTTGGGCCAACCAGTGAGGAGAGAATCATAGAATCATTAGAGTGGGACGGGATCTCCAGGGTCATCTAGTCCAACCCCCTGCACAAGGCAGGAAATGCACAAATACCTCCCCCTCCACACCCGCAGTGACTGCTGTTCCACGCCCAGAAGATGGCAAAAAAACCCTCCAGGATTCTTGGCCATACCAGCCTGGAGAAAATTTGCTACCTGACTCCAACCTGGCAATCAGCATTTTCCTGGGCCACCAGAACTAAGCCCTGAGGCAACCCTTCCTGCCCTCCCTCTCATGATCTGCCTAAGTTCACAGAATCAGCACTGCTGTCAGATGGGGCCATCTAGCCTCTGTTTGAAAACCTCCCAAGAAGGAGAGCCCACCACCTCGCGAGGAAGCCTGTTCCACTGAGGAACACAATACTCTAGGTGTCACGGTATTGGAGCAGGGCAAAGTGGCACCATCACTATCTGGACACTATACTATATAGCCATGGGGGGGCGCGAGGCAGGGGTGACGCCCCCTCCCGGATGTGCCCTGCCCCTTCACCAAACAGCTACAGCTATTATTTTACTTACCTGAAGTGGCCAGCCGAAGAGGGGACTGGAAGAGGTATTTTCCTGCTATTTGCCCACTGGCCGGCAAAGCCAAGAGCCTCAGAGGCCACTGTGCTGGCCGGCCCATGTCATCTGGGGGCCAGGTTTGGTTCCTCACTCTTCCACATGAAGCCAGCTGGGTGACCTTGGGTCAGTCACAGTTCTCAGCCCCACCTACCTCACAGGGTGTCTGGAGGGGAGAGGAAGGGCAAGAGATCGTAAGCCACTCTGAGGCTCCGAGTGAAGGGCGGGGTATAAATCCAACTCTACTTCCTGTTTGATTGCAGCAGTGGCTCAGCTCGGCTGGTTGGTTGTTATGGTTCAGTGGGTGGGAGAATGAATGGCTAGATATTTATATTTCATGGAATGTCTTTTTGTACAGTGCAGACGGAAGCTATATGACTCTCCATTAATGGTCACTTTTATCCTCACGGTATTGCTTTGCAGATTATGGACAGATTTGGCCAGCTGGGCATTCCATGTTGCATTGGTGCAATTGACGCCAGTCTTATCCCAATTCGAGCGCCAAGAAGAAAAATCAACGAGTACGGGAACAGGAAACATTACTGCTCTTTTCTCTTGCAGGGGACTGTTGATAATTCTGGACGCTTTATTGACGTGGAGGTCGGATTTACGAGCCATACTCGGAGACCTAGCAATCATGCAGTTCACAGAGTTGCTGCTATTGGTCCCTTACTTTTAAACTTTCTTTTCGCTAAGTTACAACAATGTTATAACGTCCTACATACTAAATGGCTGCCCGGAGATGCGGAACCTTTTGGCAACGCAACAAGGTGGACCTCCTCCTGGATATTGTGGGCCGTTCTGGACATGTCCAGGAATTAATGGCCAGCACACATCTAGAGAACAGGGAGGTATTATGAGGCCGTTTCAAGACTGATGGCCAGGAGAGGATTCAATCGCACCGCTGATCAGGGCCGATCTAAATTTAAACGAGTCAGGTGCAACTTTATGGCAAGCCTGGAGGCCTGGGAGGGCATTCCCAGGGCAAGCGGACGGACTGCCTACCACGAAATGATGGTAGAGCTTTGGCAGGCGGCAGGATGACCTCGTTGGGAGGATCGTCACCATGCTGGTGAGAGTGAGTGGTCAGTGCGGGTGGGGGGGGGGGGTGTGAGATTTCCAGCTGGCAGCAACTCTTTTCTTTTTTGTCAGGAGGATGGTTATAATGGTTTATAAGACATTGTAGTGAGCTTACGCTGCTGTCTTTGGTTAATGACTGCTGTGGTTATAGCATATTTCTTTTTTTCAGCCCCATATGCATACTAGTAGAACTGGACTCACACCCACACGGCCCCCAGCCCCCCAAAATGGTGGTTGAATAAAAACAGTTCACAAAGCAGGCTGTTCAATCTCTATTGATAAAACTCAACTCAGGGGAACCCTGAGTTATAACCATAGAGTTAGGGGGGGGTCTCCTGGTTCATCTAGTCCAACCCTACGCACAATGCTAGAAAATCAGGGAGATGACCCCCCCCCCCAACCCCAGAGAGTTGAGAGAGAAGGTTAAATTGTATTTAGCCATAGGCCATTACAAACCACGAACAGAGAATGCAATAAAACATAGAAAATTGTATAAAATAAGATAGTCTAAAACATCATAAATCCATAAAACCGAGGTTATAAACAGTTAATTAATTCACAACATACCCACTAAAATCAGTATTAGCTAGGAACAGCGTTGGCCTGTATTTTCCTTGCAGCCAAGGCAAATAGAGCCATTGTATTGGATACATTGGCATTGGCTAGCAAAAATATAATCTTCTCTAAGACTGAGTAAAAGCTTAAAACTGGTAAAATACCAGATAAAATTTTTGGCCTGGGCTGGGAATACAATGGGCAATCAAAAATGTAATGGGAGAGATCCTCAATAGCAGAAGAGCCACAAATACATGAACGCTGTGCCTTGTGTGTTCTACTATAGTGGCCGACCAGAACGGCCGTAGGCATTGATTCAAAGTGCAAAGATGTAAAAGCTGCTCTAAGGTTATGATCATCTATATTAACCAGGTAAGGTGATCTAAAATGATCATTCTTAAATGATTTAAACCAGGTAGCAGACTGTGATTTTTAAATTGAGTGTCTGTCTAACAGAGCATTATGCTTAAATACCCATTCTCTGAGATCTGAGTTATTTGTTGAAGAACTAAGGAGGTAATTAGGAATGGAATATCTTAGTATTAGGTTATTGAGAAAACAAGAACGATCTAAGTCTTTGGATAGCATTGAATTAAAGGCCAGTTGGCTAAACGAATCAGTGCTAGCAGCTCTGATTTTCTTCCAAGATTTTAGAATCGCAAGATACACCCACGCCCTTAGGGAAACCCCAGAAAGTTCGACAAATAGAGGAGAGACCACCTACATGGGGCCAGCCTGCTGTGATGTTTAGGGGCGTGGACTCCAATCAGAGAGAACAGAGATTTGATTGACCACTCCTCCACAGGCATCCAGCTGGGTGTCCTTGGGTCAGTCACTGTTCTGTCCAGAGCAGTAATTCTCTCAGCGCCTTCTCCCCCAGACCGACCTCACGGGAGGCTGTCTATTGACCTGGATTGGCAGTCCCATATTTATGCTCATGCATACGTGTCCCCTTCCCTTTTGTTTTCTAAGATCAAATGCATAAGGGAATCAGTCATGCAAAACTGCTACAACGAGAGTTGTACGCCCTCTCGCTGTGAATTTCAAAAAACCAAACAACCAACATGTGAAGATAATTTGTTGCAAATTAAACAGTGCTTTGAGTTGAGGTTAGGATGCAAACCAGTGTGTATGTGGCCTGTAAAGAGCACCACCATCACCATTGGTGCATTTGCATGCACTAAAATCATTTCTCAGCTTCAGTTTAGCATGTCTTTCTGGTCAATCAAATTACAGTTTAGAGGAGGTAAATTTTCTGAATAGGCAGCCATAAAAATGCTCTCCATGTGCATGACAGCAAGGGAATGAGGAGAATGCTTCCAGGAGTGTCAGTACTTCCTTTACGGCAGAAGCCGCACGTCCCAGGCAGAGGGTGCCACGTGAAGTGCCACAGGCAGCTGCTGAAGTGCACGATCCACCGGTTGGAGTGCAAGCAGGGGAGGAAGTAGCACATGCCATCAGCCCACCAGCACCTTCAACACCAGTCTCAGGTACTTCTGAATGAATCCGACAGTTATTACAGGCAGCAATGTCTCCTGAACATTGCTACATTTGGATGCTCGTCATAACCTGCTGTGATGCCACCCTTACTGCATGTACACCACTGGTTAGCCTAACTGCTCCTGTTGTTCCTCAGATGCAGCCGAGAGGGAAGGACAAGGACCACTTCCGCCCGCAGTACCAGGTGACCAGGGAGAAGACGTCCGCCATGTGGCACATGGAGATGAAAGACTGGGGGGCACCCCAGTTCAAGAAGAAGATGTTCAGCCAGGTACCTGTGTGATGATGTTACATGTGGTGGGAATGTGATGTCTGGGAGAGCTAGTGAACAATGTTTCCTCCACGTTGCGGAGTCTTGTGAGCAGAAGTTCTACTTTGTGAGCTACTGGCATTACAGTCGTGAGCGTGTTCTTTGGCTACTGCATGAATAAGTTCGCTCTGTAGCCATCTTTTCTGAGCCAAGTGGAAAATGTGTGATGCGGAGGCCAAGTACTGTGGGCTGGCTCAAAGTGACTCAGAATGGAGTGAGCACTGCTATTGGGCCCCCCCTCAGGAAGGAGCAGCATTGCACACTGAACACTGTTCAGAAGGATATCATGTTCTCCCTTGAATCCACTCTTTAGGACCATCAGGGAGACAAGGAGGAGGACTCACAGCAGGAGCAGCTGGAGACAATCTTCTCTCCGCCTTCATGAATTTGGAAACACCATGCAGGACGACATGTGAGTACGTGTGCATTGGACATGACGTGTGTTACTGTGTTGAACAAATGCATGCTAACATTGCCCCCTGCGCTAACCACCTATCTCCAACGGTTGCATTCAGTTGCCGCGTTTTCCAGGAGGATGGATGGATGGATTTGAGAGGAAGCAGAGGCCCATGGACAGGGAACTGAGGGGCCTTAGGGCGGCCTTAGGGCCTTAGGGCGGCCGGAGCCCAGCACAGGGAGGGTGAGGGTGGAAGTTCTGCTGGGAATTAAGTAAATTGGCTCAAAGACATATATTGTTAGCAAAAAGATTCACAGTCTATTTATTTAGAGGTTTTCAACATGAACAAATAAATATTTTGCTTATTGTAACGTGTGCCTGTTTATTTCAACACCACAACAGTCAAGGCAGATAGGCAGGTTCTTCATAGTTAGAGTTATAACTGTCAAGTGATAATGAAATAAAGCAAGCTTGTTGCACCTTAAGACCCATTTGACACACTTAGCTAACACCCGACAGTTACTTCAAATGTTGAGGTAGCGAGTGACAACATAGATACAGAAAAAAAAAATTTAAACTAAATAACTGGAGGGATCAACTGGAACAGAACTTAAACAATCAATAACCCCACGGGATTGCAGTTCCCCCATCGCATTGACTCAGCTCCATCCGAGCCTCACACCACGGCACGGAGAAAGAGACTCAATGGGACTCCCCACAGCAGCCTTCTTTCTGCCCCTGTTCCCTGGGAAGAAGAAGAACAGCTCTTCTCCTGTACCAGCTCTTTTGTTATAAGTCCCCTTTCCCTGTGATTGGCCAAAACTGGCGCCAAAACCTCTCAGGGGCCTCTGGGAGTTGTAGGCCTGGCCTCTTCCCACTGCTAGTCAGGCTTCCTGGGCCTGCTAGGCCTTGTTTGCACAGCCCAAATCATGACAGTGATATTGCCTGAAACTTCGGTTTTTTCATCTCTTTACCCAGGAACACAACTTTCTAAACCAGTTGTTTTTTTTAGTATATGGAACCTGTCTCTTTAAAAGACAGGCTTAGATCCTAATGCCTCTCTTCACATTCTTTCTGTCTTCTGGAATATATTAGTTAAACTGTTAAGTGTAAGTTGTTCCCTGCTTTGCTGTTCTGCACATTAAAAAGGTTTTGAAGACATCTTTCCTGTTACATCTCTCCGGCCTTAGCCAGAGCATTTACCTACCTTCACAGTGAGTTAGGGCTGCCAAATGCAGCCGGGGGGCGGGGATTCTTTGTTTTCCCCTCAAATGGTGTGAAAACTCTTTGTTTTCCCCTCAAATGGTGTGGCCCCGCCCAGCGTGTGACGTCACTTCCGGTGACGTCCCGGCGGCGCGCGCGCGCGCACGCTCTGCAACGACTCCCGGACGGGAAGGAGCCTCCCCCGCCGGTGAGTCGAACCGATTTGGCAACCCTACAGTGAGTACACTTTACAGAAGAGCTAAATATCACAAGTTTGCCCTCTTTAAGGGCAGTTCTGTATTGTTACGATATGTCCTTTTCGTACCGACCCCCCCAGTGTGGGGGGGGGGGGGGGGGGGAGAGCAGACTAGATAGGTCAGTTTCCTCTGTCTCCTTCCTCTTGTCTCCTCTTCTTCTGTCTTTTTGTTTTTACCCAGATTGCTACTCTCAGGGACTTCCTTTAGACTACTTCCTTCTCTTCCTGCTTCTTGGTCTAATCTCCATGAGGATAAGATGTGCTTTCAGGATAGGGTTGCCAGGCCCTTCAGTCATGCCTGTCGGGGAATTCGGGGGGGGGGGCAGGGACATTGCGTGATGCGCGGGCAGCACTCAGAAGTCACTTCAGCATGTCAGCCGTGTTGGGGCGATGGTCTGTGTTGTGTCCGCTGACCGCCCCCAGGGGCCAGCGAACACTCCAGAGCTTGCCTCTGGAGGAACAATGGGGACTAGGCTCCTGGTCTCTCCACTGGGGGACCAATGGGACCGTGGCGGGAGATTTAAACCCACCAACGGGACCTAGGGGTGTGTCCCCAGGTATGTTTATAGCTGGCCAGCCGGCCGTTTGTCTTTGCTGTGTACCAGTAAACCATGCTGATCACTACATCGGTATCAGTGGTTTCTCTGTGCGTCTAACCCACTACACTTCAGTCTGCTTTTTTGGGCAAAACTATATGGTAAAAATGGCCTCAAACCATAGAATTTTACCCAAAAAGCGGAGCATCAAACCCCCCCCCCCCCAATGTTCCCGGTATGCTGACATCACTTTTGGGCGATGTCAGTGCATTGTACACAGCATTGGGTGTGGGGGGAGGTTCCTCCCACCAGCCAGCTGGCCGACGGCAGGCAGGAGCCCACAAAAGCAGGGGATCCCCCCTCCCCATCTGGGGAATGGTATCCCTGTCCCAGGATCTCTCTCCATCTTACCTGACATACATACCTAGAGTCCTTGTTCTTCCTTACCTGGCTTAGGGTTGTCAGGTGTACCCTGGCGGCCAGCAGGGGGTGGGGGCCGAGGGCCTATTGGCCACTTTCACACATTTCTTTCCAAATCTGAGGTTTCCAAAGCAAACATGGAGGGTGGTGCCTGCTTCTCCACCAGTCAAGGACGCCTTTGGCTACCTGATCTTGTTTTGCTGTCCAGCTGGCCCTGGGAACAATGCTCCATCTGCTCTGGCTCCAGAGACACAAAGCTGCTGCCAGTGGCTGCCTGGCAGCAAGCCTCAGTTACAGCCTCTGGCCTTCCCTGGGCCCCACGGTGGGGAGAGGTCCTTTTCTGCCTTACAAACAAGCAAGCAGCTGCCCTCAGTTCAAGAGCAAAATCCAACCCCACCCCCAACTATGTAACACATTGTATTGTATAACCTAGTTTTGGTCTGTCACAATAAAAGGTATTATACGGTTTTGGTTTTTGGATTTTGCCCTAGACCAGTACCTGCTTTTTGTCTACTTTGGTAATCTTTAATTTAGCTCATAAAAGGGACATTTCAACTGGAGAAAGTTGAATGAGGTTAGGTTAAACTAACACAACCTCCCTTACATTGATTCTTTACATAGTACACAAACTAGTATGGCAGTGCAGTCTTGAGTGCTGGGGAGGCAGGTGGGGGTGCTGGGGAGGTGTGGGGATGCGCAGTTGCAGCAGTGCTGGTTCATTCCCTATGGCCATTCCACAGGGGGAAACGAGAACATCGCCGAGCCCTCTGTAAGGCCAAGACTCACCACATCTGTTGCAGCCCCAGCGACATCCACCAATGAGGAACCACTAGGTGTTGATGCCCCAGTGAGTGGTACACCATCACACCATCCACTGCCCCTTGCCAGTGGACTGGGAGGAAAGACCCAGCGACAGCAACACCCCAGTAGAGGCTCCAACCTATAGGGGACAGGCACCCGTGCAGAGGCCAGGATGCCCACCCCATCCCCAACGAGGGCCCAAGGGGCAGCAAAAGCACTGCCCACTTGCAACCATCCCTGCTCCGAGCTGCACACACCCTTCCTGTCCTGGTGGCCGACGTTCTCTGGGCAGGCAAAAAGATGCCGTTTGTAGGCGTCAGAGTCTGTAGAGCAATTCCAGGGCCAGGCATCAAAATACAGTTCCAAGCTTCAGGCACAGGATTGACCACACTCACAGCTACAAATCCAAAGGGCAATCCGAGAAGAAGAATATGAAGGTACAAGCCACAGTCACAGACGAAGCAGGCAATCCAGAGTAGAGGCAGCAAGGTCAGTCACTATTGGACAACTTTCTTCCACACAGCCACTTCCCTCTCTGTTGCTTTTAAGCACCATGCTGCTCAGCAGCCTGTATGGCCTCATGCACCTGCAGGCTGCCTTAGTCCTGCCCCTGCAAGCACCTCTCCTCACTCTTGGTGCTGGGCTGGTGCTGGGCTGCCAGGTGAGCACCACACCTTCGGTCTTGAAGGTCTCTCCTCGTCTTCCTCTTACGGCATCAGGTGATGGGGGTGTATGAAGTGACCGGCAACTGGCTCTCTGCATGACAGCATTTTTATTCGTTGTTCCTTTTATAAGGAAGCCAGGGACAAGACAATCCTCCCTATTCTGGAACAGTCCATGCTTATATCGGGTAAGATAGCCTAGAAGAAATTACTGCTGGATGAAATACCAGCAGACACTAGAGTGACACCTAGGTTCTGTCCCCAGATGATTAAACAGAAGAATAGTTTAAACAGGAGCTTCGCTTTCTGATCTTTTTAAAAAAATATTTTATTTTCAGTTTCCACAAACAATAACATAACCCAAACAAATCCATTTAGAATTCATACTTTTCCAAATGCAAAGTTCATCTTTCTAACTTAACAATTATTATTTTTAACTAGCATTTTCCATTCCTAATATATCTTCTTCATTTTCAGCCAGTCATATATTATTTCCCATCACGTCCAAAAATCTTCCTCTGGCTTATTTTGTAGTATTATAGTCAGTTTGTCCATTTCAGCTATCTCTAGTATCTTGTTTTGGAGTTCTCTTATCGAAGGTATATTTTTTTATTTCCATCGCCTTGCTAGCAATATTCTGGCTGCAGTTAGGAAATATGTAATTATGTGTGTATAGTTTTTTTATTTTGTCCAGAATCATGTTAAGTAACCATATTTCTGGTATTAAAGGAATATTGATTTTTAAAACATCTAGAAATATTTTAGCAATTTTCCCCCAGAATTTCTGAATTCTGTCACATCTCCACCAAATGTGGAGATACGTTCCTACATTTTTCCCACATCTCCAACATAAATTGGATGCTTTTGGAAAGCATTTTGCTACCTTAGCAGGGGTCCAATGCCACCTATAGAACATTTTATATATGTTCTCCTTATACGGGGTAGCTCTCATAAATTTTATTGAATTTCATGTTTTAGTCCATTGTTCTGCCTCTATTGGATGTCCAATCTCTTTTATCCAAGCTAACATTGGCGATTTTATAATTTCTTCTTGTAAATAATCTTCTATCAGTATGGTATAGAGTTTCTGTATAAGCTTATCACTGGAGGATAACCAGATTTTGTCAAGTTCATTTAAACTACTGTAGAATCCTATTTGTTTGTCTTCATTATACCATGATTTTAATACATTTTTTTCCTACCAGGATAGCTTTATATTATGTTTCAGTAAAGTCTCATCTGATTTCAATTCCGCTGTTTGTTTAATAATTTACCATAGTTTTCATTAATTTTCCCTAATTTAAGTGAGGGTTTAGCAAATGCCTCTATCGGAGATATCCATAATGGTATTTTAGTATAGTTTTTATGTTTTATTAAGTTCCACACTTTAATGAGAGAGCTTATGATTATATGTCTATGGAAATTAGAGTGTATTTTATCCTTCCCGTACCATAGGTACGCGTGCCATCCCATTACTAAATCTGATACTTCTAACGCTAATGTTCTAAGGTCTTCTAGTATTGCCCATTCTTTAATCCATACCATTGAAGCTGCAAAATAGTACAATTGCCAATTAGGCAGTGCAAGACCTCCTCTCTTTTTGCTATCCTGAAGGTATTTAGATTTTATTCTCTGTTTTTTTAGACTGCCAAATTAAGTTATTTATAGTTTTCTTCCAGTCTTTAAAATACTTGTAATTTTTAAGTATTGGTAAGAAAAAGGAATCTCGGCAAGATATTCATTTTAACTGTCGCAATCCTGCCCATTAAAGAAAGATGTATTTTCTCCAATGTTTTAAATCCCCTTTTATATCTTTTAAGAGTTGTAGGTAATTATTTTCATATAACGTCAATGGTTTATTAGAAATCCATATTCCTAAGTATTTCGCTTTTCCCACAGTTTCCATTTTTGATATCTCTTTTATTCTTTGTATCATTTCCTGTGGACAATTTTTTGCTAAAATTTTAGTCTTTTGAACATTTATTCTAAAGCCTGCCAAGTTCCCAAATTCCTGAATCTCTTCTAGTAGATACTTTAAAGAGTATTCTGGGTCTTCTAGTATGGCAATCAGGTCATCTGCAAAAGCTTGCAGTTTAAAACTTTCACCTCTTACTTTCAAACCTTTTATCATTTCATTATTCTTTATCCTTTCAGCTAGTGTCTCAATCGTAAAAATAAACAGTAGGGGAGATAAGGGACAACCCTGTCTAGTACCCTTTTGGATGGTGATATTCTGAGTGGGTTCCCCATTAACCAGGATTTTGACATTTTGGGTATTATATATAGTCATTATCATTGTAAGAAAGTTGTTCCCGCATTCTCA
Organism: Gekko japonicus; assembly: GCF_001447785.1. Classification (NCBI taxonomy): domain Eukaryota; kingdom Metazoa; phylum Chordata; class Lepidosauria; order Squamata; family Gekkonidae; genus Gekko; species Gekko japonicus. The sequence goes on from NW_015159745.1 coordinate 640,755, forward strand.
GACATTAATCTTTTTTAACATGTAATTCCAATTAATATTATCGAATGCTTTTTCTGCATCTAATAGAGTTAATATCATTGGTTTCCCCAGATGAAGTTCATAATATTCTAACGCATTAATTATAGTTCTAATATTATTTTGTATTCTTCTTTTAGGTAAGAATCCTGATCGGTCTTTATGTATTATGTAGATTAATACCTTTTTCAATCTGTTAGCCAAAATTTTTGCGAATAGTTTATAATCTGTATTTAGTAAAGAAATGGGTCTATAATATTTTTTTTAAATTTCATCTTTCGAATTAGGTTTGTGTATCAGGGTTATTATAGCTTCATTCCATGAAGTGGGAATTTTATTTGATTTGGGAATATTTTGTATTAACTCTTTAGTGCTCGCTTCGGCAGCACATATACTAAAATTGGTATTAACTCTTTAAATGGGTCTGAAATCTGCTCTTCAAATATTTGATAAAACCCTGTGGGAATACCATCTGAGCCCGGGGATTTTCGTTTCCCCCCATTTTGTATGACTTCTGCTATTTCAAAAGGTGTAATTGGATCGTTTAATATTGCTATTTGTTCTTTATTAAATTTACCCTTTTGCCATTTATCTAAATAATCTTGTATATCCTTATCTACTATCTCCGATTTTTGATACAGGTGTCTATAAAAATTCTCTACTATTTCTTTAATATCTTCTTGTGATGACTTCTCTCCTTTCTCATTTTTAATGCTTCAATTACTCTTTTCTTTTTGTCTTTTTTCAATTTGTATGCCAGCCACCTCATGGGCTTATTAGCATTTTCAAAATAATACAACTTAGTAGTTTCTATTTTTTTTGCTACCTCCTGAGTTAAGAGTAGTTTGAGTTCATGTTGCAGCTTATTTAGTTTGAATCTAATATTCTTTGAGTCCCTCTTATTATTTTTTATCTTATTTTCTTCCTCTTGTATTTTTAGTTTCAATATATCATATTTTCTGTTATTTTGTTTCTTTTTCCACGCACTCTGATTGATCCACCAACCTCATATATAGGCCTTAAAGGCATCCCAAATTACTTCTACAGGGGTTTCCTTAGAAGTATTAATCTTGAAAAACTCTTTTATTACATTTTTGGTTTAATCTATTATCTGCTTATCCTTTAAGATATCTAAGTTCATTGTCCACCTAGGTTTCCTATTTGTGTTTTTTAGAAATAACATGATTGGGTTATGATCCGCAAAGGTTGATGGTAAAATTTCTGTTTCTTCTATATTTTTTATAATTGAGGTCAATATCCATGCCATATCAATCCTAGACCACGTTTTATGTCGAGCTGGAAAAAAGGTGAAATCCTTTTCATCTATGTTTTTTGTCCTCCATATGTCAACCAAGGAGAACTCTTCAGCTGGGGGGCGTGGCGTCGTAGCCGAGGCTGATGGACGCTTGAGCGTGGAGCTCCCGAAACCTCCCCTCTCAATACCATTATAAAGCCAACAAAACACGAGTATAAAGACACGACGGGCATGGGGAAGAAAGACAGACTGCAAAAACCGGCAAACCGCATACAAACGAGGTCGGTAGATACCTTTTTTTCGCCCAACCGTTCATCCCCCGCTCCGAATCTAGGAGGCCCTGACGACACTAAAATGGCCGACGGGCGGGAAGAACCCCAGGGAGGGGGCGGAATGGCGATCTCTAGGGAAGAGTTTTTTACGACCCTTGAAAAGTTAGAAAAAAATATGGCAGCTTGTACTGCCGAAATCATTAAACCGCTGGCTTCCCAAATCGCTGAAATTAAAGCTGCCCTGGACAAAACTTCCCAAACCGCGGAGGCCGCAATGGAAACGAGCCTCGCAGTTCAAGACGAGACGAAGTACCTACTGCAAAGAGAAGTATGGGCCACAGATAAACTATTAGCATTAGAAAACCAACTTCGAGCTCATAATTTAAAATTTCGTGGGATCCCAGAGCAATCTGAAGAAAATGCAGAATTAACATCCTTTATTGCAAGCTGGATTGCCTCTACTTTAAAATTGGAAGACGGGGTGGCCCCGCTTTTGGATTACGCGTATAGACTGGGCTCCATTAAACAACAGCAAAAACGTCCCTGGCCGAGGGACATTGTGGTGCGCTTTACAAACCTTCGGACCAAAACGGCAATTATGACCCGGGCTAGAACAAAGGGCTATTTGCCCTTCAGAGACTCTAAAGTGCAAGTGCTACAGGATCTCTCGCCTGAAACGCTTAATAAACGGAGGATCTTGAAACCCATCACGTCTAAGCTAACTGAGGCCAAAATTAAGTATCGGTGGGTGGCCCATTGCAAATTACAAGTGGTGCATCAAGAACACATTTTACATGCTTCGGATATTGAATCTGGAATAACTCTACTGAATGTCCTACAACTCCAACCGCCAGAATTGCCATCAGAGGAAGATGAGCATCCAGACACCCACGCGGAAAACAAGAGATGGCGCAGATTTGGGAGACGTAACTTTAGAGGAAGACCACATTTCTGAAGATTATCCAAGAGACTTTTGTACCAGTAGGAGCTACTGGCTATTATTCTTACCTGTTCTTTTTCCATGCCCATTATAAACGTTGGCTAAATTGTTCACTTATTGTTAATATATACAGGAGAAGGGGAGGGGGGGCGTTACAGTGATTAGCTCCCTGATTTACGACTATTATAGAGTTCAATAAGTTTGAAATTATAATGAATACCCTGGAAGAAAGGGATGACAGAGCCTTTTGGGTGGCTCTGTCCTG
>NW_015159745.1:644092-645770 GCF_001447785.1 Gekko japonicus
AACCACAAAGTTTGGTGTATGAATGGACAATGGCTGCTACTACTACTCTAACTCATCACATAGATGGTGAGAAGGCTCATCCTATTAATTTCACCTCTCTGAACTGTAGAGGCTTGAATAATTGTATAAAAAAAGAGAATAGTTACAGCTTTAACGAGCCAAAAACAAGATGTAATTTTCCTACAAGAGACCCACTTGAAAGACACACATCAGACAATTTTTAATCCCACTAAGTTCCCCCACCAGTTTTTAGCCGCAGGAACCTCAAAGTCCAGGGGGGTGGCTGTCATTATTAGCAGAAGAGTGCGCTTTAAAGTAGCCAAAAACAAGATGTAATTTTCCTACAAGAGACCCACTTGAAAGACACACATCAGACAATTTTTAATCCCACTAAGTTCCCCCACCAGTTTTTAGCCGCAGGAACCTCAAAGTCCAGGGGGGTGGCTGTCATTATTAGCAGAAGAGTGCGCTTTAAAGTTAGAAAAGTATTAGCAGACGTAGGAGGTCGTTTTTTATTTGTGGATGGGACACTTAATGGTGAAAATTTAACCTTGGGTACTATATACGCCCCAAACGAGGGACAGTTACATTTCCTTGAAGAAACTTTTCTTAAACTAAATTCTTTTAGCGATAACCCTTATATACTTGGGGGTGATTTAAATTATGTGGCAAACACGGTAATGGATAAATCCTCAATATATAGAACTTCTGAAAAATCAAAACTCAAAGACAATTCAGACACACCATTGGCTAAACTTATGGTAGATTTTGGGCTTTGCGATGTATGGCGGCTAAGACATAAAGATGAGAAGGACTATACATATTATTCTGCGTTACATCAGTCGCACTCAAGAATAGATTTTATTCTAGTGTCGACGCCGATTGCCCCAAAATTTCCTGTAGCAGATATAGGTGTGTGTATTTGGTCGGATCATGCACCAGTAACCTGCTCCATGCAAAATGTGGAAAAGCACACGAATAGTCATTCTTGGAGGTTAAACAATGTTTATTTAAAAATACAATCTTTTGTAACGAATATTGAAAACTCTATTACGGATTATTTTAATCACAATGCCGCATGTGGAACTACGCAACAAAATATCTGGGACGCTTTTAAAGCCGTTCTTCGGGGCAACTTGATTTCTCAGACGACAGCCTATAAAAAAGAAAAGAAAAAAATGCAAACAGAAATAATGACCCGTATCACAGAATTAGAAACCAGATTTAAAGCTTATGGGGGGAAAAAAACGTATCGGAAGCTATTGTTAGAAAGGAGAAAATTAGCAGCACTCGAAACTTCTGAAATTCAGAAGCAATTAGCGTACATCAAACAAAATTATTGGCTAGCTGGACCTAGAGCGATCCGGCTTTTAGCATGGAAAGTTAGGAAAAAAAGAGCTGCCAACACCCTTACCGAAATCAAGGATAATCGAGGTGTAATACAGCATTCTACTAAGGAAATTATTAAGACATTTCACGAGTATTATCAATCTCTGTATTCCTCCACAAGCCCAAAGCAATTGGATATAACAGCCTTTTTATCTCAATATTATTCATGCAAAGTTCTTACAGAGGAACACAAGAAATGGCTAGATGAGCCTTTTACCACACAGGAAATAACTACCACAATACGCTCCCTTAAAAATAACAAATCTCCTGGAACAGACGGCTTTACGGC
>NW_015159746.1:0-19801 GCF_001447785.1 Gekko japonicus
CATATGTCAATAAAGGTCTGTGTATGTGTGACTTCCTATGAAACTGCAGTCAGAAATCTTCCTGCCAAGAGGGGTTAGTAAAATCCCAAATTCAGTGCAGCCCTGAACAACCACACATAGGATCTGCTGATAAAGGCAACTGGTCAACACCACAGAAAAGCCCCACGACTTTCATAGGGAAGAAAGGAAACATCTTCCTTCACAGCCTCCTCCAAAGTGGCTGAAAAAAGCCCATGTATAGTGTCGGATTTTTAAAACATTCTGATTTCAGAAAGGTTAGAGTGTGAGGCAGCTAAGCATCACACAAGCACCAAAACTAGCAGAGATCTTCCAGTGCCTTGGGAGCAGTGTTCCCTCTAAGCTGAGTTAGTGTGAGCTAGCTCACAGTTTTTTAGCCTCCAGCTCACACATTTTTGTCCTAGCTCAGGAAGGATGGCTCCAGGGCAAACTAATGTATGCAGAACAGAGAAATTCCATGTAGTGGTTAAGTGCACGGACTCTAATCTGGGAGAACCGGGTTTGATTCCCCACTCCTCCACTTGCAGCTGCTGGATGACCTTGGGCAAGCCATAGTTCTGTCAGATATATTCCCTCAAGGGCAGTTCTGGAAAGATCTCTCTCAGCCCCACCTACCTCACAGAGGGTGTCTGTTGCAAGGGAGGGGAAGGGAAAGGAGTTTGTCAGCCGCTCTGAGACTCGGAGTGAAGGACGGGGTATAAATCCAATCCTCTTCTCTCTTCTTCTGCCCACCGGAGGTTCTGATTGGCTCTGCAGATTTTTGACATCATTGATTTGGCAACGTCAGCCACCACAGCTGAAGGTAAGTTGTGTGTAAGCAAGAAAACATTTTTAAAATAATATGTTTAAAAAGGTGTTCTGTCAAGCAGGGCTTCTGCCTGAAATCTTGAAGAATTACTATTAGAGAGCCATATATATCCTCACACCCGGACATCTTGTGCTTGGTGCCTCTGCCACCTCCTATGGCAGCCAGTTTGTGGTTGTGCCGACCACCCTCTGTCAGAATTCCAAACAGTCTCAAAAAGGTTGGGGACCCCTGCCTTACCCTATGGGTTTTCTGAGAAGAAGAAGATATTGAATTTATACCCCACCCTTCACTCAAGAGTCTCAGAGCGGCTTACAATCTCCTAACCACTAACCCACTACTCTCATGTTGAAAGAAATCCAGGCAAGTGCATAAAGACAGGAGCTGAGTTCAGATTTGGTATGCAGAGAGGGCTGGAGGATCCCGGGGCTTGCCGGCTTCATCCTTCCCTCCACGTGTGGCCAGATATCTCTTGCTCGGTGGCACAACACAGCTCGTTTCATCCGAACTGGCAGTCCATGGTTTTTGTCCTTGCATTTCAAACTGGGATTCCAAACCATGGTTCACTTCCCGTTTGAATCCTGGTTTGTAAAGGAATAGATTTCTAATTGGGACAAAGGGAAGCCATCCTTTGTGATGAAATCTGAAATTGCTAGCTAGCTGAACACTAGGGGAGGAGTGAGCATGTCCAACCATGAAGGGTCCCCAGACACACTCTCCTAGCCTAGCAGCTAACCAATCTGAACCAAGTCAGGGAATACGCATTAGTTTCTGTTGGTCCATTTTTACTTCTGGTTAAAACATGTTTTTGTTTTTTTTAAAGCACTATAAAAATCTGCGAAAACCTTGTTAGCAGAAAAGGTCAGGGGATGCATGGATACTCCACAAGCAATGCTGCTTCTTCCATACCTCTTTCAATATTTTTTTTTTAAAGGTAATAATCTCACTAAGCTAATTTCTACAAGTTTACAAAAAACGGAGGCAGAGATGACACGTGAATTTTGCATTTGTTTTATTTGTGGCACTAAAGTTAACGTTAAATTAGTATTTTACAGTATATAATACACAGTCACTGGGACGCAGATGGCGAACAGTATGATTTGTAAGGTTAGTGATATTAAATAGAAACTTTTAAAAATCTTAGCACGGAAGCATCCGCAGTCACAATGGACTGGGCCCAGTGCCGTAATGATTATTAAACCAAGTAAAATGTTATGAAGTTGCAGTTCAACAGCTCTTCAACAACATATAATACATGTGAAAAACCATGACTGTTATAATCCCTTAAGTTAATTTTCTTTTAACAAAATAGGTTTTTTTTCAAAATATATACATCATCTATCAAAGTAGCTTAGATTTAAAAACAAAAACAAGCTCCCCCCCCCACTGTACCGTTTAGACACATTGAGGATTTGCCCCATGGGAACTGGGTCCAGTTCTTGTTATGTGGGATGAGTGCAAGTCCGTTGAAAGGACTGGAATCCTGGCCCACTAGCAGCAGTTTGGGAAACAAGGGACCTCCAGGAGTACCCACAGGGCAATATAAAGAGCACTTTTAATCACACTTCTGTAACCTAGGGCACTATCCACCAGGACATGTTCCAGTACAAACCTCCCTGAAGTTATTGGGAGCCCTGCAAAAGCACAGTCTTCTTTTCAAAGGGGCCTGCTGGAGTTTGCCCTAAGTACACAGACCCTGCCGCCGCCGGGGTTCAGAACATCGGTACATTAGTATTCTGTACTTTATATCCCCCCCCCCAATAACTTGACGAATGGTCCTTTCCCTCTAGATCTCCAGCGATCACTTGGGTAGATGCAACACTAAGGATAATAAAACTCGCTTGGTTATAAAAAGTGGTGACTTCAGCATATGGCAATTTTAGCCATTAAGTATCTAACACAACCTTTTCCTTTCTTGCTATTAATTTTTATAGATTTATAGTATGCATTTCAGAGTTTTAATTGCTTCTGCTTTTAAACAGGGGAAAAAAAGAGGTAATATCCAACTAAATGGTTCAGAACAGCTGCGTGTTTTTAAACTGCTTGATGAACAAAGAGAATGTGGTGGTTCAGATACACAGCAAAAAGTGCTCGGTTTTGCCCCTAAACACACTTCTGTGCTAACGTAGGACAACAAAGTTTTGTACGCTCATTAACTTGCCAGGAAAAACAGCTTGCTTACCAGTAAGTGATGATCTTAGAGTGGTCATCTGTGCATTCACACCCATGGGATTAGGGCACCTGCACCGATCCCGATTGGTAACCTACCAAGATGGGAAGGATTTTCGCGCCCTTTCCCCAGTGTCATGTGCCGGAGCCCTACCGCGCATGCTCACTGGGATGGGCATGGACATCCTCCCAGTTCCTTCTGACCACTGTATGACCCCTTTGAGGCGCTCAAAGGGGTCATACAGTGCAGCGCAGAGGACTGACAGCAGTGGGGAAGGTCGGGTGGGTGGTGTGAATGCACAGATGACCACTCAAAGATCTTCAGTTACAGGTAAGCAACCAGTTTATCTTCTTCGTGGTCTCTGTGCATCACACCCACGGGAGAGTAGCAAGCTCAGGCCTACCTGGAGGTGGGTGCTGACAGGTACTCAGGCACAAGCACACTGCAAGACAGATTGTCCCACTGTTGTCCATTGATGCAGATGGACATCCAAGGCATAGTGTTTCAAAGGTATGTGTAGCCCATGTGGCTGCCTTGCCAATCTACAGCAGTGGGACTTTAAGGAAAGCAGCTGATGTAGCAAGAGCCCTAGTAGCATGAGCATGTACAGGTCCAGGAAGCGGGTGTTTAGCCAATAGATAGCATAGTTTGATAGTCTCTGCTATCCATTTGGATAATCTTTGAGAGGATATTTTGTATCCCTTTCTGTGGGTCACATAGGATACACATAGGGGAGCGGTGGCACAGTGGGTATATCCCATTGTCTTAACATCCGAACTGTGCTAGTTCGAGCCCCGCACTGGTGATAATCTTTGAGAGGATATTTTGTATCCCTTTCTGTGGGTCACATAGGATACAAAGAGATTAGGGTCCTTGCAGTATGACTGTGTTCTCTGCAGAAAGAAAAGTGTCAAGGGAGTGGAGTCGCCTCTCATTTTCATCCTTAAGCGAAGGAAAGAAGACTGGAAGCAAAATGTCAGACTGGAGATGGAATTCTGTGATGACTTTCAGAAGGAAGTTCACATCTGGAACTAGAGATGTGGAAGCGCAGGTATGGAGGGTCGGCTCGAAGTGTCATAAGTTCCTCCATCTGCCTGGCAGAAGTGATGGCCATGAGAAAGGCTGTCTTCCAAGACAAATGTTGCAAGGCACACATGGCCATGGGTTCAAATGGTTTCTCTGTCAGTTTGTGCAGAACCAGGGGCAGATCCCAAGTTGGTGTAGGCTGTTTAACTGCTTAGTGCAAACGAAGTAGCCCTTTCAGAAAATGTTCTGGATGAACAAATGCAGAATAATCTTCTACAGGTTGATGATGAGCCAAGACTGAGGCCAAACAGACACAGAGTGAGGAGTGGCTTAGGCCAGAATCACCAAAGAAAGCAAAAAATTGATAACAACCAACGGACCAGCCCGGTCCGGGAGCACAGTTACCAAGGTAGCATATTTCGTGAACCTGTTCCACTTAATAGGAATAATATCTATGTGTGGATACTTTTCGGCTGTTTAGCATAACTTGTTTCACCTGGTCCGAGAAACAGATAAGATCTTCCACACCATGAGTTTCAGGTGAGGAACATCGTGATGTAGAACCTGTCCGCCAGCAGTGAGAAGAAGGTCTGCAAATGGGGGGAAGTGATGGAAGGTTCCTTGGGAGAGATGGAGTACTACTGGAAACCAGTGTTGACGCGGCCACCAAAGTGTGATCAGAATGCAATTCAGTTGTTCCTGTATGATTTTGTTCACCACTGGTAACCAGGGGAAGAAGGGGGAACAGATAAAAGTGTTGGTGTACCCATGGGTGCAGGAGGCTGTCCCCTAGAGACATGGGATCCAACCCCCCTCTGCAGCAGAAGGTGCGGCACTTCCTGTTGATTCTGGTGGTGAATACATCCACTTGTGGGTAGCCCCAAAAGTGGAAGACTGGTTGGAGGTAAGTCCAATTGAGTTCCCATTCGTGGAGGGGTGCCCCTTCCCTGCTCAGAAGGTCTACTTGCATATTCTGAATCCCTGGCAGGTGAGTGGCTACAAGACAAGTGTCATGGGCTATGCACTCCGCCCATATCCCATGCACTCATTGAGGAGGAAGGAAAGCTCTGTAAACCTAAGAATTGATCAGCACTCTGATGAACTGAACTCGAGTGGCTGGAACTAGTTTGGATTTTTTGAGATTTACACACAAGCCAAATTCTCAGAGGAGAGTCAGTGTGGTCTCTAGCTCATGGTGGAGGCATTCTCTGGACTCTGCCACTAACAGCCAGTCGTCTATGTAGGGGAACAGGGTTATTCCCTGTAGGCAGAGATAAGCCACAATGACCACCATATTTTTGATGGTGCTGTTGAGATCCCAAAGGGAAGGATCTTGTATTGATAGTGGTCTGACCCTATGGTGAAGCGAAGGTATTTCCTATGGCATGGAAGAATATTGATATTTATTTATTTAACTTTCGATTTCTAGACCGCTCACCCCCGAAGGGCTCTGAGCAGTTTACATAGTACAATTTACACTTCTAACTAGGACCACACACAGTATTGGGGAGGGGAATGCCTACCAGGCACCCTACCGGCTAGCTGTTATTCTCTTCTCTCCTCTGCTTCTGCGTGGTGGCTTTGGCTTGGCTCTGTAGCGGCTCCTGCTGGGGTGGTTCCATTGTCTGCGGCTATGTGATGCTCGTTTGCACTGGCCTCTGTCCTGGTTGGCTCCGGCCGAGCCCACGCCATCACGTTGCTGCGCCTTCGAACCAATCCCTGCTCGCCTGCTCGATGTTTCGCTGCCATCCTCTGCTGGATTGCCGGGTTACTCTGTCATCGCTGACACCACCACTCCTTCCTGTCGCCGTTCAGAAGGCGGGTGCCCCCCTGCACCTAAGGCAGGTACCCATTTATCTACTTACATATGAAAATATGCATCCTGTAAGTCCAAGGTGGCCATCCAATTCCCTTTTCTTGAGGAGCGGGAGAATGTTTTGCAGAGAGGTCATGCAGAACTTTCTGTATGCAACGAATTCATTCAGAGCTTGAAGGTCCATGATGGGATGTAGGCCTCTGTCCTTCTTTGGGACTGTGAAGTAACGGGACTAAAACCCATGACCTCTTTGGTCAGGGGGCCCAGGTTCTATGGCCTGTTTCCTGAGTAAGGTCTATGCTTCTTCTAGCATAACATCCAATGGTGGTGACAAAAACCAGAGCGGACGATGTCTGAACGAATTCTATTGCATAGCCCTCTGAAATGATTGAAAGGATCCATCTGTCTGATGTGATCTGCCTCCAAGCTGGTACGTAGGGTGTAGGTGGGTGGGTGAGGAGGAGGGCAGTGGGGGGGGGGGGGGTTGGGGAGATTATAGAGTCAAAGGTGTTCTTTGGGTGTCCTAGAGCCCTTGGATCTAGTAGGTTGAATGGACATTTGGACCAAGACGTTGTCCGGGACTTGTTTTTGGAAGAGAGGGATGACAATGGCACTCCTAAATTATGAGAGGTTTTGATGCTCTTGTCCATCTCTTGCAGGACTGCATCTGTAGTTGAGTTGAAGAGACTGTCGCCATCAAAAGGTAAGTCTTCCACGTATGATGTAGTGTCTTTGCTGTAAGGATGCCAAGCAGAACCATGCATGATATCTAAGCATGATAGCTGATTAGGAGTGTTTGCAAAGACATCCAAGAGGTGCTTTGAGGAGTTTAGCTGTTGTTTCACCAGGAGGATTCCCTGTTTTTGTATACATCTGGCAGCTGAACATTTGTTCTCTGTCAGAGTAGCAATAGTATCAAAAAGTTGTTCCCACAGGGCATATTAGTATCTGTTTATGCAGGCAGTGTAGTTGGTGGCTTTAATTCCTAAGGCTCCTGAAGAATAAAACTTCTCACTGAGGGCATCCAGCCTTTTCCCTTTCTTGTCCGTCGATGTCAGGTAAGTCTGTTGGGCTTTGGATGAGGACGAGACAACGATGGAGTTCAGTTTCGGGTGAGAGAACAGAAACTCAGCACCGGCCTCCTGAACTTGATACATATGGTCAAGTTGTTGAGATGAAACAGGTGCGGAGGCCAGCTTCATCCATGCAGCTTTTGCCATCTGAAGCATGGCTGTCGTTATTGGCAGTGCGATGGCGGTAGAGGTGTCCAATTGGACAATATCAAACAGTGTCCGTGACAGTGGGTTGAGGCTGAACAGTGGATAAAGCCAAGGTATGGGCTATGCGTTTCATCAATTCTCCATACGACCTGAGATCTTCAGAGGGGGAGATTGGGAGGTCATCTGGTCGCTCGTGGTGCAGGAAATGGATTGGTGTTCAATGCTTGTTGGCCCAAAACGTCCCGATCAGACTCAGCCTTGGAAGCACTAACAGAATCATGGATGCCCAAAGGTTCCGACAGATAGGGGTTGGTAGACCTTCCGGAGTGAATGTCGGAGGCGAGACCCAAGATATGGTCAGGGTGGACTGTTCAATGCGCTCAGTTGAGTGGCCGGAATGGCTCCCTTGATGTTGGTCGGTCGAAGCCAATGGTTTAGAAATGGTTGCTGAAGCCGTGTGGTGGATGGGTCGGTGAGAAACTCAAGATTGATGGGAGATCTCGGAACACTGGTCCCATTCCTGCAGTGCTTGAGGTGGGAGCCAAGGTAAGGTGGATTGTAAAGGGTATGTTCTGTAGAGAGATTGCCATTGATACTGGTGGAGATCGATCACAATCGTGCTCAGGGGAGGCTCGATGCCAAGGGGAACAATCCCGTCCTCAAGAGGTCTGACAGTGCTCATCTCCCACACAGCGACGTGGCGATGTAGCTACAGGAGCATATTCTGAAGTAGGACTGTCACTGCTTCAGGACTGAGAGTGAGAGTGGGAGGATCACTGAGTGAGGCTCCTGCGCATGACACTGGGAAAAGGGTGTAAAAATCCTTTCCAGCTTGGTAGGTTACCGATCGGGATCGGGCAGGTGCCCTAATCCCATGAATGTGATGCACAGAGACCACAAATGAGATGGATAGTTCATTGGCAACGGTTTAACTTTTTGGAGGCAACCCCCAAATCCTTGGCACAAAAGCTGTGTAGCAGCCTGTGAACCAATTAAAAAAATAAAAAATAAAAGGAACACACAGACAATAAACGACAACCTATTTTGGCCTGTAATCAAAAGGAAAACAAATATATACTTCTTGGAATTCTTTTCTATGAATGTCCATAACTGACGGATAAGGATGCGGGTGAGATTATGTAACTGGAGAATCCAGTGTTCAAACGAGCAGGGGGACCTGAAATAAAAACAAAAATTAATGATAATGGCTATTTTGAGCTCAAAAGCAAAGACAGCATTAAGTCAACCCATACATGAAGAGCTCACTATAAACTGGAAAAGATGCCCCCTACAGCAACTACTCCAGACTGTTCCAGGAGATGGACCTGCTTAAAGGAGAAGTTTGGGCTTATCTGGTGCTCTTGGGGAAAGACACTTGAGGTTCCATGAAACGGTTCATCGAGAGGTGACTGTGGGTATAGGGCTCCACAAAAATGGAGGAAAAGGGACCCTGGGCCAGATGATCTGGGAGGATGACTTCAGGGGGAATGAATCAAGGGACGGCACAAGAGGAAGTGGTCAACAATTGGGGAATCAATGCCAGCTTCCAGGTAGCTCCAGAACAAGGTGAAATCTTACAGCAACGGGCAGTGACTGAAGGGGAGGTGCCCAGTACTTTAGGTAGGCAGTGGAAGTCCCAAAAGCAGAAAACAAAACACGGGCATAGTTGTGGGGGAGAACAACCAAACTTCTCAGCGTCAGAGGCTGGGTGCCACCACTAATATGATCTTCTTTCACAGTGGAAAATCAGGGCTCTTTTTGTAGGAGGGACTCCTTTTCATATTATGTGGAGAGGCTGGGTGCCACCACTAATATGATCTTCTTTCACAGTGGAAAATCAGGGCTCTTTTTGTAGCAGGAACTCCTTTGCATATTAGGTGATATACCCCAATGTAGCCAATCCTCCAAGAGCTTACAGAGCTCTTCTTACAGGGAATACTGTAAGCTCTCGGAGGATTGGCTACATTAGGGGTGTGTCGCCTAACATGCAAAGGAGTTCCTGCTACAAAAAGAGCCCTCGGAAAGATTATTTTATTCATAAATCCTACCTTTCTTTCCACCATGGAACCCAAGGCAGTAGACTCAGACCTGCTCAACCAGTAAGACCGTTGTGCTTTAAGAACATCATCTGGGCCATTAAATTGTATAGCGATGGATTTTGTTGGGAAATTGTTCTAGATACTGTGGAGTTAGAGGCTATGATAGTTTAAGGTGCTACCTGCCGTCCCAAGGCCTACCTACTGAAGAATATTGTAAACTCTCAAGACAGACAAAGCTCTGACACAGCTATTTGCCGATGGCACCAAGCATCATGCGTATGGGTATTAATATTTTGGAATACAATTTTCTTTCCGCTGCACCATTGTTTTTTTGTCTCTTTGCTCCAATTGGTGTGACCCTTCGTTTTCTTTCTACCAAGCATCCCAGCCATGGAAAGAGAGATGCGTCCAGGGCTATTTTGGGGCATGAATGCAAAGGAATGGAGCTCTGGCTGGTTTCAGAGTTGGCCACGCCCACTACAGCCAAAACCTCTACTGTGCGTGGCTACAGAGGGAAGGCCTGGAGAGTGACCCCGCCCCGCCGACTCTGAGGCGGGTGGGCCGGGGGCCCCCTGGGAGGATTGGGAAGGCATTTAACCCACAGCCGTGGGGTGCCCGGGCAAGCCAAGCGAAGGCACAGGGGTGTGGCCTAATATGCTAATGAGATGTGCTATCAGGGGTGTTACCTAATATGCTAATATGTTTCTGCTGTTGGGTGTGGCCTATTATGCTAATGAGTTCCTGCTGGACTTTTTCTACAAAAAAAGCCCTGGATGCATCTATTAGACCAACATGCACTAGATGTCTCTTGAAAGGAGTGGAACAAGATAAAAGATTGTGAAGGCAGGAAGCATATATTTGATGCAGGCCAAATCTGGGCTGAAGATTCCTGATAGATCTGGCCAAGGTGAAAGAGCAAAAGAACACGAGAAGGATATGGAGTGAGCTGTGTCTTCTCCATCTGAACTGAGGCTCAGAGATTGGGGAGAAGAATCAGGTGACAATTTGCACTAGGAGCCACAGCCCACACTAAAGCTCCCCCCCCCATAACATTAATCAACCACACTGGGTTTTTACATGCAGAACTTGCCACAAAACTTAAGAGAGACAGCATGTGTGTTAAGTGACGCCATGTTGCTTCTTACTTATGACAACCCTATGAATTAATGGCCTCCAAAAATCTGATTGTTAACAGGCTTGCTCAGGTCTTGCAAACTGAGGGATGTGGCCCCGTTGACTGAGTCAATCCATCTAATGTTGGATCTTCCTCTTTTTTTGCTGCCTTCAACTTTTCCTAGCATTTTTGTCTTTTCCAGTGACTCTTGTCTAATAGTGTGACCAAAATACTACAGCTTCAGTTTAGTCATTTTAGCTTCTAGGAAGAGCTCAGGCTTGTGATGGGGCTTAAAAAAACCTTGTTTTTCCTTTGACTTGATACAGAGCCACAGTTACACTTTGTTTTTGTTGTTCAGTCACACAGTCGAGTCCGACTCTTCGCGACCCCATGGACCACATCATGCCAGGCCCTCCTGTCTTCCGACGGCCTCCAGACTTTGCTCAATTTCATGTTCACTGCACCAATAACACTGTCTAACCAATCTCATCCTTTGCCGTCCCCTTCTTCTTTTATCCTCAATCTTTCCCAGCATCAAGGTCTTCTCCAGTGAGTGCTCCCTTCTCACTTGGTGGCCAAAGTATTTGAGCTTCAGTTTCATTATCTGGCCTTCCAGGGAACAGTCAGGCTTGATTTCCTTTAAGATTGACTGATTTGATCTCCTTGCAGTCCAAGGGACTCAGTTCCCCAAAAAAGCCTTTGCAAAGTTACCATTTGAAGAAATGCTTAAGGGGGCTTTAATTTCACACAAACATACTTGCCTCTCCCATTTGACTGCACTGCCCTTGGCTAACATATGGACCATAGGTATCACTACAGTACTGGCTTAAGGTATACACATTTCTGGAAAGCTCTCAGGCCTCCTCTTCCCCATCTCAGACAGTTCTTCTCCTTACGTGGTCCCCATGTTCTGTCCACACCTGTTGCCCTGTCCCTGTTTCTGCTGCTCAAAAGAGTCATCTCCATCATAATCCCCACATCAATGAGGATCATAATCCTTCCAGAGAAACAGAACAGGAAGGGAAATACCTTTCTACAGTGTTTTGCACTGCATTTACTACATTCTTAATCAAGATAAATGTTATGTATGCAGCCCGCCACACGGCGGCCACAAGAAAGACAGGAGCTTGGCTCCAGAAAGACAATGGGACCTAGGATCCTAGCCCCCCCCCCAGCGGACCAATGGGCTTCTTGGCGGGAAATTCAAACCCTCCAATGGAGTGGGAGGCCCAGGGGTGGGAGTGTATATAGTTGGCCTTGCAGGGCCGTTGTGTGTCTTATGTTAAGTACGCAATAAACGTGTGCAACTGCATGTCGTCGTCTGAGTCCTCCATGCGGCGAACTCAGTACTTTTCAATAAAGTTCTCTGGTCCCCAAAACCGGACACTACATTTTACCTCAGCAACTGAGGAAAAATGTATATTCTCAATCAGAAACCACATTGCTTGAACAGCAGCATCTCCCTGTGGCCTTTGACACCACGGTTTGTAGATCGTTAATTATGATTATATGCTAGACTCCCAAATCTACTGGTTTCTTTGGGTAATGAGTAACGATTTTCTGTGGTTTGTTCTTCCTTAGAAAACTGCTTGAAAGTAATAGCGTTTGCTTTATTCCTTTTGTGAGTTTGTTTTTCTTTACAGGGCAAGCAGATAAGGTTACATAATATTTACATACTTATGGTAAGATTTGAGGTGGGAAAATTCCATCTGCATTTGCAAACACACACAAGATCTTGTTAAGATATACTCGACTTCCTGGGAAATTCTGGAAGAACGTTAATGTCAAAGAAACCAACCAGTTCTGGGGTTTCACTAGACCAATTCTGCAGCAAATGCGATTGATGCTTTTAAACTGGATGTTCTTGACAGGTAGATAATGAATTCCTAAGAATACAGAGTCAGGCAAATGAGTGTATGCACCCCTGTTCCATTTCGAATCTGGCTTCTTCAGCGGGTTGGTGCAGATTGTCAGACTGAAGATTTTGGGAATGAGATCCAAGACCTCACGTGTGCCAAAGCCACATTTTATCACAACTCTACATTGCCTCCTCTACAGATAAAGGTATACAAGAGGATTTACTGCAGAGCTTTTAAGTACCCTAGCAGAGTTGAGACTGAGGGCAAGTTCAAATGTTACTCCTCCCATGTGAATGCATTCTAGGCAAAAGGATGTAATATTTGTAATGGGTTTATTGCCCACACTTGGCCAACTGCATGAAATGTCACATTCCACGCAAGGCATGCAGCCAGCGCCAGGGATGTGCGCTGCTGATGTGAACGTGCTGCATAGTACTGTGCTCTGGTGGCCAGCCCAGTGCATCACCACAGGCTTCTGATACCTATGTTCGATGGGTAATAGGCAAACTGACCCCAAGATCTGGTGCACAAAAAGTAACCATAGAAACAGGACAAAACTAGGAAGCCTGTGGATCCTCCTCATCTCCTACACTTCTGGCAGATGATATCGTATCATCTGCAAAAGTTCCTTCTGACATTCATGAGAATACGGTAGCCTAATATTTATGGCGGGGAGGGAAGGTGGCCTGGTATAGCCTGGTCTTGTCAAATCTCAGAAGCTCAGCAGGGTTGGGTCTTGGAAGGGAGACCATCAAGGAAGACTCTGTAGAGGAACTCTGCTTCTCACTTGTCTTGAAAGCCCCTTGCTGGGGTTGCCATGGGCTGCAACTTTACAGCACTTTACACACACACAATATTTATTGTACTGTAAGGCGGAATGGCACCTGAAAAGCCCAACTTGCCCCAAGCTCATCAGAGCTGGGAAGCTAAGCAGGGTCAACCATGGTTAGCACTTGGATGGGAGACAACCAAGAAAGTCTGGGCTTGCTTTGCAGAGGAAGGCAGTGGCAAATCACCTTTGCTCATCTCTTGCCTTGAACACCCTGTGGATGGGGCTGCTCTGAGCTGGTTGTGACTCAATGACACATTATTTATCCAAGACGAAACATGACGAATTGATGCTTCGAGCTCACTTTCTCCATAAGTCTTCTGTGCTGTCGCATTAAGTTGTGAAACACACATTTGCAAAAATAATTTATCAGGTCATTCAGCCTGATGTCTCACAAACAGTTCTAAAGCTATAACAGGCAGAAGGCTAGCTCCCCTTTCCACCTTTTCCCCACCCCTCCTGTTTCCCCAACTTGCCCCTTTATCCTTGGCTTCCACTCATTTCTCCTCCTAAGCTCTTTGCTCCCCTTCCACCCAGATGTTTACCTTTCTTAAGCGTGCTGCCCCAGTGCCTAAACGGATGGCTTCCATCAGGGCCTGTCTTGCATCGCCTGGGTTTTCCGTAATGCTATTTGCAAGGGGCCTAGGCGTTCTTGTTGACAAATGAGCAGGAGGTGGTGGTGGTGGCGGCGGCAGCGATGGCAGAGGAGGATTACACAGTCGCTCTATCGGAGAAGTTTCTCTGATCTGCAAGCCTAATTCTGCATTTCGGAAACTCTGCAGTTCTTCAGAAGCAGATGAAGAGGTCTACCAAGGAGAAAGTTGAAAGCAAGCATGCAAGTGAATAGTAGACATGATGGACTACTGGATATTTGACATTGGAAGCATATTTCAGCCTCTCCCCTTCTAAACAATTTTGGCGTCTTCCACTGAAGTACAACATGTAGCAGATTTTGTTTGCCTATTAAGTCTGAACATCTGTTCCTGCTCTCTCACATCACTCAAAAGGACAGATGACTGGGATCAAGGATTTGGCCTTGAAGCAGGCTCAGAAATCCAATCTTTATTTATTGGAACTCTGGCATCCTGGAAATGCTTTTGGCGTATGAGGCAAGAAGGTCGGCAGTTGGCTACTATATTAGGTTGAAAATGACCACAAAGGTTTTGCAATCAACATGATGCATTAAGCTATGCACAGTCACTTTCCCTGAAGCAATTTATATCGCAAACGAATGGTTACTCTAGGTCTATTCCTATAAATATGGTTTGATTTGCTGTACAAAAAAGAAATCAAGAAAAGTGTATCACTTTAAGAAAATAACAAGACTAGGCAAATCGAGGCACCCTTCTAATGCAGTTAGTTTACTAACAATACTATATTAATACTATATTAATATGCATACCTCTGCATTTCATTGTCAAAATGCTCAGCGGCAGCTAATTTAAAGCTGCACACGTCACAAAGGATGATACTGAAGCTGAAAGGGCCAGTGAACCATCATATAAATACTAAGGGAAAGCAAAAGTGCCCTGAAGCTTTGCAAGATCAGTAGTCAAGTGAGTCTACTCTGTGCCTGAACCTCTGGATCCTTCTTGAAAGTTTATGCCACAAAATATTTGTTAAGTCTTTATGGTGCCATAAAATTTGTTGTTGATGAAGCACTCCATGTTGGTCTGTTCTGGAAATGTGTGCATCTATGAGATGAGAAAGGTAGGTGTGGTATATAATATGCCCAGAGTTTGTGCTCGAAAGGGAATAATTTATCCTACTCCTATTTTGGCCAATCATTACCAAAGCAGGGAAACAACAAATGTCAATACATTAAGGGCTGCCTCTCACCTTAGATATTTGATGCATGTTTGTAAACATGCATCTTACAGGTTTGTCTCTGCAATAACGTGTGAACAATGTTCCCTCTCAGCTGTGGAGTCTTGTGAGCAAAACTTCTACTTTGTGAGCTGCTGGCATTAAAGCTGTGAGCGAGCGATTTGGCTACTGCATAAATTAGTTTGCTCTGGAGCCATCCCTCCTGAGCGGAGACAAAAATGTGTGAGCCGGAGGCTAAAAGACTGTGAGCTAGCTCACACAAACTCAGCTTAGAGGGAACATTGCATGTGAAATGTCCCTTAGATTAGGCCAGACCAGGCCCGTAGCTAACGTGGGGCCCCTCCCCCAATCCTCAGATCCCCCTCCCTCCCTCTGGCCCCCTCACCCCCTGATCAATCTGAGCCGGCATCTCCCTGTTTGAGCTCATCTGTGACAAGTTGAGTCTCTTTAGGACCCAGCAGCAACCGGTGGTTGACTGAGTCACACACGCATTGGTCGGATTGCAGCGGTTAGCTCCTCCTGTTGGATTTTATGTGTCAGACTTCAGAAAAGATCGTGGGCTCAGGGAAGGAGTGAGGGAGGAAGCTTGATCCCCACTCTCCTTTTTTAAAAAAAAACAACAGGGCAGCTTTCCTAGACCTTTAAGTGTCTATTAACGTTGGGATTCTGGTTCGCCTCAGAGGAAGGCTATAGTGGGGGCTGTGTGGGTGCATGCCAAGCAGACCCCCCCTTGCCCTGGAGCCTTTGATGTATTTATTTATTTATTATTTACATTTTTATCCCGCCCTCCCCGGAGGCTGGTGGGGCCCCCCAAGGCCCCCTCCCCCCAAAATCCCTAGCTACAGGGCTGGGACAGACTATACCCAAAAGGCAAAAATTTGAGCATTTTTTTGGTGAATTATTATCTAAAAGGAGTCCCCCCCCCCAGGGGATAGAATAGTAACAGTCATGAGAGCATAGCTTCTTTACTGTGGCCTTTGTAACACCACTGGGCCAGCAAGCTAAGTGTAAGAACAGTTGGACTAATGAACAGGTATCTCTCCGGTGCCTTGACACGGATGGCCCAGGCTAGCCTGATCTCGGAAGCTAAGCAGGGTCTGCTCTGGTTAGTACTTGAATGGGAGACCACCAAGGAAGTCCTGGGCTGCTACATAGAGGCAGGTGGTGGCAAATGACCTCTGAATGCCTCTTGCCTTGAAAACCCTACGGGGGTTGCCATAAGTCAGCTTTGACTTCACAGCACTGTCCACCATCGCTATTTCTCAGGCTCCAGCAACAGGTGACTGCAATACCAATTGCATTACAGCAAGCCTAGTTCCTTGATGACTCTCTCATCTGAGCAAGTAACCGGGAACGTTTTGACTTATAAGGATTATCCTCATCTGCAACGGGTGAAACTGTCGTGAAGTCCATGAGGGCAGGATTTGATCCGTTTCCCCGAAAAGGTACACAACAGCCGTGCCTGTCCTGATCTAATTTTTCATCATTGTAGCAGAACTTTCATTTCCATTGTTCCCAGACCACTGATACACTACAGTACAAGGGATGAACAAGCTTTTTGCCTTCATACCTTCCTCAGCTTGCAGGCTCCACTGTGACCTCTAATGGCTGCCAGGAGGGCAGAGCGCTCGTTCTCTGGTTCTGAAACCGATCCTTTCCTCTGAGTTCCATTTACAGCGTTGACCGGAATCTAGAACGTGATAAAACACAGACAATCTCTCTCTCTCTGTCTCTTTTTAACGTGAAGATTGACAATGTAGGTAAATCTGAGCACCTGGAAGACCACCCAGGCTGCACTCCAACACAATAAAAAGAAATCTGCTGCTGAGGTCACAAATGTCGTTTGCTCTCCCCGTGCCTGCCCCTCCCTGCTCGACCTGCATATGAAGCACGATTAGGTTCTCTGGCCTTGAGAAGCCTCAGAACAATCTCCGGTGCAACTGCAGCAGCCTGGGGAACTGGAGTTTGTCTGTCCCGTGCAAACCAGATTTCTCCGCCTTGATTTAACCCCACTTTGGAATCCCAGCTTGTGAGGCAAACCTTGCCCCCCGTTCACCTGCACTCAGGTGTCAGGGGGACTTGGCGCTCTCCTCAAGGCTTCTCAAGAACAGAAGCCTTAATTGCACGGCATGCGCAAGAGGGTGGTGGCGGCGCCTGTGCCTGTCATGGCAAATCTCAGTTTAATTACAGCTTGTTGTGGCACCTCCGTGCCGTTTCTGTTGAAAGGCCAAACGCTTTAGTCCTAAACCTCACAAGCCACTGCATATTAAACGTGAACTGTGGGTAAACGTGGGCTGTATGAACACAGCATTGATCAGAGAGGAGAAATCAGACTCTCTGGAACCAAAGGCAGCACCTGCTGCAACAACATACTGCATGATTTAGATCTTGTTCATTATCCTTCATGAGGACAGGGTTGGTCTTAGAAGCTAATTAGCACACACACTCTCTCTCCCTCTCCCTCTCCGCAATACATACCTGTATCCATCTTCCCACTTTAAATAAGTGAAGCTGTTACCGCTCTTGTTTAACGCTGAAAATTGTGGAACTGACAGTAGCCTAGGCAGTATCTTGCTACTATGAGTTTTTTTTTAAAAAAAAAATACTATGTTTACAGCAGCTGTTCTCAAACAGACTGCTGTCTGCTAAGGCAAAAAGGCTGGGCTTTTATCATTTCAACTAATCAAAGAGCAACTTTGGGTGTTGTAGTAAGGTGTTAAGCATCCTGTAACACCCAGCACTGATCTCAGCAAGGTCGTCTTACCTTTCTAAGCTTTTCTCTTCCTCCTGCAGTTTGGATGGCTTCCATTAAAGCACCATGAAGTGACGTGTCTCTTGGAAGCGGTTTCTGGATGACTGGTTTAAACCTTTTCTTTGGCCCAAAGACACTATAGATGTTGTCATCCCTGATATTAGCCTCCAGTTCATTCCCGGCAGAGGCACCGCCAAGGTTCTCTTCTTTTCTCGAAGCCACGTGGTTTACCAGAGGGGTACCATTACATTTCAGAGATCCACTGTGGATGGTATGCCCGCTACCTGACTTCACAAGGGAGTTGCAAGCAATGGGAGATGAGGGAGCATTACATGGTCTAAAGGAGGAAAGGGAGCTAGTCTGACCAGCCGGCTCCCCATTTTGATGGACTATAGATGACGTTTCTTTAACAATTACATTTTGTGCGGAGCTGCGACTGGTCTCCTCTTCCGTGATGCCGCCTTGAGAAGACAGTGTGGAAAATGGCGCACTGAAGCTTCTTCCATAGCAACTAGAAGGACTGATCTGATTCGGCGACGTAATGTTGGCAGTGTGGCTTTTCATCTTGGACTGAGCACCGCTTGGTAGTTTATTTGCTGCATTTTTATCGCAACTGAAGATGCGTGAATAACCTTCATTTGTTCTTGCTGGCTGTGGTTCCACGGGGCAGGATTTGGCCACAATAATGCATCTTTTAGGAAGGGATTCCATTTCGGCTTTTGCCCCTCTTTGATCACTGTTTTCTTCTTCCTTGTCACGTTTTTCCCGACTGGTTCTCAACTGGGGTGGATCCAAGGATTTTGCAATAGCAGAGGCTACGTAATGGCTGGATGTTCTCCTTTGGGGCTTCTGAAATGGTAACTCAACCTTATCTTTGTTACCGACTGGGGCAGTGGGTGCTTTCATTGGATACTGCGTGACAGGAAAGGGTGGCTTCGTTTTTTCGGGTCCCAAATTATTTCCAACTGCTTTTGAACCAACTTGTGGCACGGTTGCCACTTTCAGACCTGTAAGGCAGTCATGCTTAGTTTCAGATGCTTTACTGAAGGGTTTGGAAACATGGATGACTGGTGATTTATTAGAAGAACCTTCTGGGGACTCCTCAAGCGGTTTTTCCATAGAGTTGGACCTCCAGTACGCTTTGGCTCTCCCAACGAGGGTTCCCCCTGTTTCACTCAAAGGTGTGTTCACGGCAACCTTTTTAATCCCCCCGGGGTTTGGAGTCACCAAGTTGCCCAGCTCATCTATTTTAATGGCACCAGTGGAGAGAGACACATCCGCGTCAAAGCGTTTTACTTCTGGTTTGGGAGGAACAACTTTGAAGGTTGTCAGGCCTATCTTAGGCTCATAGCTTGCTACTACGCTGTGGACACGGCTGCACCATGGGGACGGTGGTGGAGCAGCTTCCTTGTCATTGGTGGATCTCGCTGATCCTGGCCTGAATTCCAGTTCAGTTTTTGTTTTGCTTGGAATTCCTTCCTTGGCGTCCTGCTCACTAAGTGACTTTGCTTTCTCCTTTGCACCATTAACTTTGTCCATAAGCTTGAAGTTGGTGACGTTTTTAGACACAACCTCCAGGGTTGCTTCCTCCTTTTTCCTTTTCTCCCACGAGGACGCCTGAAACTCGTATTTCTGCTCTTCTTCATTTCGGTGCCTAAACCCTGGATCAGGTGATGGCTGTTGTAATAAGCCCTTCGATAAATAACGAGAATCACTGTTCACATCTCCCTTACTGAAAGATCCAGCATTGTTATTTTCATTGGATGGCTTCCCTGGGCTAATGGGATTAACTGGAACATCTTCATTAGCCTGTGTCTGGGAAAGCAAAACGTCTCCTCCTCCTCTCGTGTAGTGCATTGCGATATCGGCTTCCGGAACTTCATCTATAATTGTCACAGGCACAACAGGTGGAATATCTTCTGCAGCCTCAACGTTTTGTGGAAGGGGACCATCCATCTCACTGGGTATGGGCTCGCTTTCAGAATCTTCATGCGTACCTTCCATTGCTGTGAAGAACATCAACAAAACCCTTCAAAAATTTGTAACGTATGTACCATGGCACTCTTACATATTAAAGAACATCACCACTGAAAACAACTGAGGCCGCACAATAGCGAGGGGGCAGTTTTTAACATGAAACAGCGGCCTCCTTTATTGCAAAACTCCTCAGCTGCAGAAGCAGTTCGCTGTGTGCTCATGTGACAGATGCAAGGCAACAGCTCCACTGTGTGCAACAAGTTGTCTGTGCAGTTGTGCAGTTCTTTTGAAAGCAGCCGTAACTGTTTCAGCACTTTTTAACTTATATACTCATGTTGAATATATTCCA
>NW_015159746.1:19845-32987 GCF_001447785.1 Gekko japonicus
GATCAGGACGCACATGAAAATGTACTCTAAATGAGTCAGGCACACAGCCTATTTCCTTAGCATTCTAGAATTTCAGGAAAGCTTTTAAAAAAAGAGAGCAAGTTATATGTATTATGCATTCAAATATGATGCTCTCAGATGCTGAGATGAAAGACTAACTACTGTTAATAATCACTGGACTGGAAAATGATGCAAAGGCACTGATGCATAACTGTGGGTGGTTCTCAAAGAGATGTGTTTTGTGGCTAACACAGAATACAAGCTATAGCATTTGAACAGACATGGCTTTCTATGATATTGCAGCCTTCTTTTCTTCAGCCCTAGATTCAGGTGGATAGCCGCATTAGTCTGAAGCAACAGAACAAAGCTTGAATCCAGTGGCACCTTTAAGACCAACAAAGTTTAATTCTGGGTATAAGCCTTTGTGTGCATGCCCACTAAGAAGTGAGCATGCAGACGAAAGCCCAAAATTAAACTTTGTTGGTCTTAAAGGTGCCACTGGATTCAAGCTTTGTTCTTCAGCCCTATTTAGGGATTTCAGATTTTTCTCTGCAAAGCACAAATTAAAACAAGTAGGAAAATTATGCCGTCTCCATCACAGCAGATAGCAGTCTTGAAGGGCTGGGTTCTTCACAGTACAGCTCTACTGAAGATATATCAATAGATAATTTGACTGTCCGAAGCTATTGACTTTTATCTGTCCAGGGATACTTACTATCCTTCCAACATAACGATCAGACTAAATAGCATTATTAACAAGCTGACTGGCTTGTTATAGTTTCTTCCTGTGCTCCCATCATACCTGCTGTGAGCATAACTCTCAGTTAACAACTTTTGCTTTTCGACAAGCCTCCATTATCTATCTATATACTAATAGCGAAGGCGCCCCCTTATTGCGGATATTTAAATCCGCACATCAGGGGCACCTGGGGGGCAGGGAGATTTTCCTGCACACTTGGGGCAGTCCCCAGGTGTGCAGAAAAATCTAAAAAGTAAAAGAGCGTTCCCTGCGCATGCACAGAGAACGCCCTGGCAACTGTCTTGCGGGAGAACACTTGGCTGGCCGGCGGCTGTGAGCCGTTCAGGCCTCACTGCCACTTGGGGGAGGTGGAGGGAGAAAGCTTGGTGGGCCGGCCTCGACGCCGACAGGGGGAAAGGGAGGGGGGAAGCTTAACAGGCCGGTGCCTGAGAACTGTTCAGGCCTCACTGCTGTTTGGGGGGGGTGGAAGGAGAAAGCTTGGTGGGCCAGCCTTGCCGCCGCCGGGGGAGGAAGAAGGCTGGGCTCACCTGCTGCCGCTTCTCCTGCATCTGCAGGCGGGGAGCTGTGAGGAATACTCCCCCTCCCCACGAGTATCGCGGGTCTCACTTCTTGTAGAGCCCTAAAGTGGTAAAACAAGGCTAGGAATGGAAGCAGAATCGTCTCTGTATTAAGATGTTCTGCAGTAGCAGAGTTTGGGCTACAGTTTCATCGCCTGGTTTTTGGCACCTGGGTTTTGGCCACTGTGTGACACAAGAGTGTTAGACTGGATGGGCCACTGGCCTGATCCAACATGGCTTCTCTTACATTCTTATGTTCACCTCCACTGACTCTCTAATTTTGTCTGCCATCTAAATGGCCTAACTGGTAAGACTGCGATTGTGTTCTTTATTCTTATTATTTTTTGCAACACAAACACAAAAGTACGACATCAGCCTACCTGCTAGTTCTTTATCAAATGCAGCCAAGGTCTGCTCCAGCCGAGCAGCAATGAGCGTCTCTGAATTTTTGAATCTAACTTCCATGGCTTCATCCTCTTCCGGGCTAAACAAAAAGAAGAAAGGGCTGGTAACATCTTACCAAACTCAGTCTCACTGATACCATCCAAGGTGAACAGGACATGCTACTGCCAAAACTTTATTTATTAGATTTTTTTTTTTAGTTGCCACTCATCCAGAGGGTGTTGCAGTGACTTAGAACATTTACAAAATGATGTGCACCTCTACAAGCAAACAGTACAACAGTACTCCTGTCTTTTATTTATTTTATTGAACTTGTATCCTGTCCTCCCCGCAAGCAGGCTCAGGGCGGGTTCCATCAATGCCAAGACAGTATACAGTAACAATGAGAACCAATTTAAAACAAGATTAAAACAATGCAATAATCATAAAACATAAAATACCGTGCAGGATCTAATCAATATATTACTCAGTAGCTAAAATAGAGTTATAGTGTAGTTCCCAGGTGGCTGTTCAATCCAGGACAATAATGGGAAGCCAACCAAAAGAGGGGGGACGCCTCCTGCCTCAACTAAAAGCTCCATCTTTTAGGCCCTACAGAATTGTAGTAAATCCCACAGGCCCCTGATATCATATGGGAGCTCATTCCACCAGGTAGGGGCCAGGGCCGAAAAGGCCCTGGCCCTAGTTGAGGCAAGTTGGACATCCCTGGGGCCGGGGACTACCAAAAGGTGTTGATTTGTAGATCCCAGTGCTCTATGGGGCTCATTTGGGGAGAGGCTGTCCCAAAGTTATGCTGTGAGGGCCAGTTCATACAACACAGGCCAGTTTGTAGATCTCAGTGCTCTACGGGGCTCATATGGGGAGCGGCTGTCCCAAAGGTATGCTGCGAGGGCCAGTTCATACAACACAGGCCAGTTTGTAGATCTCAGTGCTCTACGGGGTTCAAATGGGAAGAGGCGGTCCCCAAGGTATGCTGCGAGGGACAGTTCATACAACACAGACACCTACTGCCAAAAAGCATTGGGTTGCTGAGCTATGCCTTGAAAGTGCAGTCATTTGTGTCAATCAGCACCTTTGCACAGTGGCTGTCCAAGTGGCAGCTGAAACTTCAGTATCGGTGGCAGCTCTATCGGCAGTGCAAAACTCTTGATGGTACCTGGTGCAACAACTATGAAGAAACACAGGGTTGCCACCTCTGGATTGAGAAATACCTGGAAATTGGGGGGTGGGGGGTGGAGCCTGGGGAGGGGGGGGTTGGTGGAGGGGAGGGACCTCAACAGGGTACAATGCCATAGAGTCCACCCTCCATATCAGCCTCCATATCAGCCATTTTTTCCAGGGAAACTGGTCTCTGTAGCATTTAAAAATGCTACAGAGATGACTATATGGAGTATTTTGAAATTTGGATGGGGCCACCATTTGTGTGAACTGGAACATCCATCACACACTTTAAACTTTTATTCATAAGATATAGGTTCTGATTAATCTCCCATTAACATAATTCATGCTGAGAGCAACATACAACTTTCTGCAAGTCCTAATTTTGAGATGGGCCTATTCCTTTCATACTGTCTGTACGAGAAGTGTAAAAAGAACAGGCCTACCTCAAAATTAAAGCTTGCAGGAAGTTGTACCTTGCTCTCAGCATGAATTATGTTAATGGGGAATTAATCAGAGCATACATCTTATTAATAAAAGTTTGAAGCGCTTAAAGACGCAGCCATTAAGGAAGAGGGACTAGCAATGGGAGGGGAAACGTTATATCTCAACATCAAAGAAATAAATAATTGAAAGCTCGTGCATTCTTTCATCCTTTTAGAACCCAAACGCCCATATTTCTATATTGTATACTAGTAAGATGGCCTCTAGGGTGCACTAATGCACATGGGCGCGGCCATCTGAGTATTTTCATACAGAGAGCCATTTTTGTTTTAAGATGGCAGAAACAATGTGCATTTATGTACATTGCTATGCAGGCGTAAGCATGTTTAGGCCTCATCTAAAACAAGCATGGCCAACCTGTAGCCATCTGAGCTGTTCTGGGAAAGCCATAAAGCAACATGATTGCTGTATGTCCTTTTTTACATGCTTTCTTCAACTGAATACTGGCTATAGTTGGCTGATTGTAAAAGGTCTGTAAGAGGATACAAAAAATGCAATGAAAATAAGAGGCCCATAAAACATTGTTTTCATGTTATTCATCTCTACTCTACCCAACCACGTTAGAACAAAGAATGTAGCAAAGTCAGTCAAAG
This sequence comes from Gekko japonicus, assembly GCF_001447785.1. Classification (NCBI taxonomy): domain Eukaryota; kingdom Metazoa; phylum Chordata; class Lepidosauria; order Squamata; family Gekkonidae; genus Gekko; species Gekko japonicus. The sequence continues at coordinate 23,820 of NW_015159746.1, forward strand.
GCTACATAATGTGGTTATATTGGGGGGGGGGGGGACAGTTGAGCTAGTAGAAGGGATCAGATCATCAGGTAGAATACAAAGCAGATGCCCACAAAGATTTCAGTGAATGTATATTTCATTTGTCAGTATGCTTAAGCGCCCTATTTCCCTGTCCTGAAAGGAAGTTTCAGAACATTAGGGCATTAGAACAGAATCCATACATGATACTGTTCAAAGACTGTGAAGAAGAACAAGGATAACTCATGCCCAAATCTGTGCATTGTCATATAATCTGTGCTTTCTTTCTCCAGAAATATTACATGTTTCAATGAGAAATATCTTGCTAATATAAAGAAGCTGTAACTAGAAAGTAGCACAGATGTATAGCTTGTTCTCATACTTGACTTGAGGGAAGATAACATTTGTGCTAGGGATGTGCGTCTGGATATTTCTGAGCCAAAATTATACCTGAAATTTCCCATTTCATTTCAGTTTGGGAATATCTGAAATGGAACAAGGCACTTCCGTAAAGTTTTGGGATCTTGAGATTCACTCTGTCAAAGAATGAATTTGCCTCTATGTCAAAAATTTTGGAAAATTGTGTGTGGGGTCTTTAGTAGGAATAGATTTCCTCTAAAAATATATTTAAAGCTACCTTTTGCACATGCATTTTTAGCAATACACAGCAGACTTAAAAATAATAATCTTTCCTCCTTGCCCTTTTCTGTCCTCCTCCGAAAAGGGAACCTTGCGTCTTTGGGCCTTCCTTTTGTTGACAGGCCTCCTCTGGCTAGGATTCAAGCAAAACACAAGGACTTTGTTCTGATAATGTTTTACAGGCCAGATAAACATTCCCAATGGCACTTTCTCACACACTCTTTTCGACATAGGAGAGGAACACGATAAACTTTAGGCCTTTTGTCTCATAACATATGAGGTGTTGAAATCACACCACTTGGGAATTTCTTGAAGGAACAGTTGGATTAGCACAGATCCCTAAAACACCAGAGCACCAGGAACAGCAACAACCCAGAAGCCACCCAACTACTGACTTTTTGCTAAACTGAGGTCACAGGGTATTATTGCTCTGTTGCAGCACTTAATCGGCTGGAGACAAAAATGGAGGTTAAAAGAGCATTTTTGTCAAATCAGCACTATGGAAGCTGGGCTATGAAGTGTCCAAGTGGGAACGAGACAACTGCGAAGAGCTACGGTCGAGCAACGTTGAAGCCATATTGAGAGAGTCTGGGAAATTACCCTAATAGCTACTGTGTATTGTTGGGGCCTTACAAAAGAATGAATTTCAAATACTTGAAATAAGACCAATAGCAGGAAGTGGAGGAAATTGTTACGGGAGCTGATGTAAAGTACTGGTCAACAGAATGGATCCATGAGTGGAAGGGGCTTGGTTCGCACCAGCAAGGAATTTGCTGGGTGGCCCAACGCAATTGTCACACTGAGTCCCTTTCCCGCATTCCTATTTGGCATAATAACACTGGCCTATTTTACAGGGTTCGTGTAAAGATCACTGAAATCACGTAAGTGAAGCACTGCAAGACATCCACAGCTGAATTGCTGTTTTAGCCCAGGCACCTAACTTGGCATCCGGTGGTTCGCATTTATTTGTCCCATTAGACAAACTGTAAGGGCTGTTGTTCATATGAATATCTTCCAGAGCAGAACTGGATCTGATGATAAGCATTTGCATGTTGTGTAATGGTTTAATTCAACTTCTGTACAAATTGTACCTTTTCATAAAGCGTAAGGAATTCAATTACTTGTGTCATTGATTTAAGAGTGTTGGTCCAATTCCATTGCAAAACTTGGTCTCTTGTTTGCTCACTGCTATGCAATTTATCTCATAAAAGATATAAACAGGAACACGCTGTAACCAAACAAACACGCAGGCCACAGCGCTCGTGTTCTGCCATTTCTGATGTTCGCAGAAACTTTGTACCAAAAGGCAAAGATGACGACTATTATCTGACTAGTCCCAAAGGATATGTACTTTTTGGTATGTTAGGAGAACAGTTTGGTACTGTGTAAAGGTGAAATCCTAGGATGGTGGCACACAAGATGCCTCCTAGCTCTGTTCTGGGCATCTCTGAACAAAGAATGAGCCATCTTCTCATCTGGGCTGCAGACCAGAACAGTTGTAGCTTAACTCTTTATGGTACAAATGTAAGAACCACACTGCTAGTTCAACTTAAGGGGCCACCTAGTCTATCGTCCCATTTCAAACCCATTTCAAACTTTTTTTTTGCTGTCAAGTCGTGGTTGATTCACGGCAACGCCTGGTGGGGTTTTCAAGGCAAGAGACACTCAGAGGTGGTTGGCCACTGCCTGTCTCCACATCACGACCCAGGTATTTGTTGGTGGTCTCCCATCCAAATCCTAGCCAGGGCCAACCCTGCTTTGGTTCCGAGGTCTGATGAGGTCAGGCTAACCTGGACTAGCCAGATCAGGGCCAGTCTTTATTTACAGAGTTAAAATATCGTGAGACTGCCTCTAATCCAAAGTTATGGAGGCAGTTCACAGCAAATAATGATAATAATAACAACAGCAACAATAAAAATAATAATAATGCAAAGCAAAAGTAAAGCTTAGGCTTGTTTTTTTTGCTATCAAGTCTCAGCTGGCTTATGGCAACCCATGGTGGGGCTTTCAAGGCAAGAGACGTTCAAAGGTGGTTTGCCACTGACTGCCTCTGCAACGCGGCCCTGGTGTTCCTTGGAGATATCCAAATACTGAACAAGGCTGACCCAGCTTAGCTTCCGAGATCTGACGAATATTCACTAATAAATAAGCAGCAAATAGATAAGCATTAAGTAAAAGTGATTTAAAAGCCAGTAACGTTAACAGTAAGCACGGATCAAGGATTATTGCCAAAAGCCTGGGGCCATCCTCAGCTGGGTCTTAAACTCAAGAGCAGGTGCCAAGGGAGTGGCTGCAGGGAGGGAGTTCCATGGTGGTGATGGAAAGTGCCAGCACGTCGCAACCAACTTTCAGGGCAAGTGGTGTTCAAAGGTGGCTTGGTGTTGCCTGCCTCTGCGTAGCAACCCTGGACTTCCTTGGTGGTCTCCCATCTAAGTACTAAGCAAGACCGACCCTGCTTAGTTTCCGAGGGCTGAAGAGCCTGGGCGGTCCACATCAGGGCAGAGAGTTGCATAGGCAAGGTGAAAAGACCCTCTCTGTTCTGACCACCCATCTCACTTCAGAAGACAGGCAAACATGAAGAGGCTTCTAGAACCCATCTTAGGATCTGAGCCGATTCAACAGGGAAGAGGCAGCTTCTTGGGTATTCTGATCCCATGACTTTTTGGGTTTTTAAAGGGTAACTACTCAGAAACAAATTGATGATGTGCACCACGACAGCATATTTAGCGGTCTTTCAACTTTGTTCCGTACCAGCGTGGTGTAGTGGTTAAGAACAGTAGACTCTAATCCGGAGAACTAGGTTGATTCCCCACTCCTACACATGAAGCCTGCTGGGTGACCTTAGGCCAGTCACAGTTCTCTCAGAACTCTCTCAGCCCCACCTACCTCACAAGGTGTGTGTTGTGGGAAGAGGAAGTGAAAGGCGATTGTAAGCCACTTTGAGACACCTTAAGGTAGAGAAAAATGGGGTATAAAAACCTACTCTTCTTCTTCAACTGGAGTTTCCAAAATGTCTTCCAGGGAAGCCCCATGTCAAGAACACTGTAGTAATCAAATCTAGATTCCACCACATCTGGATATCTGTTGCCAAGTCCCAGTATTCCAGGGAAGGGAAGCAACCCAGTCTAGTTAACACCACTAGAACCACAGATGAGACCAGCTGCAAAGCTGTTTCTTTTTTTAGGGAGAATGCAAAGCCCTGGAAGACATGCTGACTCTTTAGCTGGGATCAGACAGACAAGTTGCTTCGATGTCATGGTGGCTCTGTACCAGATTTGAAGTGCACAATCAGACAGCAACATCTGCCTCCCGCCCCTTAGTCGTCGGCCCCCCATCCCTGACTTTCCCAACACCAGATAAAGTCCGGTGTTTACGAATGAACTTGTCTTACTGTGGATTTCCGGGCATCTGATCTCTCCCTTGCATGCTCAAACCGCTTGGTGAGGTCTAACGCTTCTGGTCCCCAGCCACCATTTTTATTCAGTTAGCGGTGTGCGCATAACTGCATATCTGCTTCTAGCAAATAAGCAGTTATGCGCATGTGCACATTAGAGGTTTTTTTTTAAAAAAACGAAGCTGCCTGCCTGCCCACTCCCTGGTGACCGCACAGCAGTGGTCTGAATGGTCAACCACGGGGTGAAGCAGGAATAGGGTGGCATCTCTGGTCGCACCTCTCCAGAACAAATAGCTCCGGAGAAATTAGAGGCGTGGCCAGACCATGCCAAAGCCTGCCATCTGATCACAGCCTTTATTCCATAGTTAGCTCTACCATCAACCAGGAGTACCTCAGTTCTTGATCTTCAGTTTATATGCTGCCATCTAACCCAGGAATGACTCAAAAATCTTGTTCCGGGCATCCACTGCCTCACCTAAGTTTGTTGAAAAGGAGAAAGAGTTGTGTGTCATCTGCGTACTGATGACACTCTCTTCAAACTTCCAGACAATTTCTCCCAACAGTTTCACCAAGATTTATTTATTCTTTTGTTTATTTAAAACATTTCTATGCAGCTTTTTCACCCAACTTCAAAAATACACACATACACACACATACACACACGTATATACTTAAACACACACACATTTAATGAAACACATGAGCAGGAAGGCAGGTTACTAAGGAAACACCAAATAAAACAGCCAAGTCTTCACTTACTGGTGGATGATAGAGGAGGACAGACAAATTTCCCTAGGGAAAAATTCCAGTTTTGGTGCCACAACCAAGAAGGCCCTTCTACAGTTGCCATCCATTTGGCCTCAAATGATGGGGGCCCATGAATCAGGGCTCCTGAAAATGACTACAGTGGTCGGCTAAGTCCATACGGGAATAGGTGGTTCTTAAGGTATGCTAGTCCCAAGCTACAGAGCTTAACACCCAGCACCCTGAATTGGGCCTGGAAGCAAACTGAAAGCTAGTGTAGGTGGAACAATGATCCCTATGAACCACTTCAGTTAAGATTCTGGCTGCAGCGTGCTGCACCAATCATAGCTTTCACAAACTCTTTAAGGGCAGTCTTGTGTAGAGGGCACCATAGTAGTCTAAGCTAGATGTTACCAGGTCATGCACCATAGTGGCAAGATAGATGGAAAACAGCGCGAGGGACCATGCATGAGTTGATAATGTACCAGAAAACTTTCTACTGCATTGTGGTTTTAAAACAGAAACATCTGAGATCTTGAAATCTGAAATCCACCGAGCTCCACCGGATCTGCCTTCTCAGCAGGGCCCAGCAGTAAAAAAAACTGGTTCAATACGGCCCTCACATTCATGTCTCCTTCCATCCCTACAAATCAAACAGATAACCAGAACATGTGATTGGGTGACCTACCCATCACCTCCCTCTCAGCAGCCATTACAAAATGATGCTCTAAAAACATCCAGGTGACAAAGAATTTGTTTCTTGAAGGAGATGGTAACACACAAATCTTGTAGAAAGGGAGATTTGCATTCAAAAGACAGGACTGTCATCACTGGTGTGTATGTGTGTGTAATGTGCCATCAGGTCACAGTGGACCTCAGCAAAGGGCTTTCAAATCAAGTGAGAAGCAGAGGTGGTTGGCCATTGCCTTCCTCTGCAGAGTCTTCCTTGGTGGTCTCCCATCCAAGTACCGACCCTGCTTAGCTTCCGAGATCTGTTGCAATCGGGCTATGCCATGTCACCTTCTCTCCCATCATCACTGGTGCACGGGTTCTTTTATAAAAGAGGTCCAGTTCAGTTTTCTGAAGAAGGAATCTGTACTTTTGTAAAATTGGGAAGCAGAAGCCCTAATTTTCCTTCCAAACACAAATACGTATGGTATTTAATTTTTGTGTTGAAGTGTTCTTTTGCCCTTCCTCTTCTCCTGACCACCCTTTGACCCAATTGTATAATAAATTCTAGCTTAAATTCATGGAGTGGGATGTTAAGTTAACTGGTAAAATTCTAAGTCCAGATGCTTCAAAAATTAGTCAGAATATGCTCACACACCCCCGTTCTTCAAAGTACAGGGGCACAGCAAGCCAAACCACAATTTCTCATTATGATGACAAAAAGAGTCATTCCTGCCCGTATCACAACTCCAAGGATCACAGCCAATGTCAACAACCTCCAAGAAATGAAGAAGGAGGGAGGGGAAATTGAGAAAATATGTTACTGGTTCTTGTTTCCCTTTCAGTCATTAACTGATTCCATTATGAGCTTCACCCAAAGCAAGTTCTTTTTTCTTTAATTCATCCCCCCTCTCCGTCCCTGTTCCTAGGAGTGGTGTTTTGCGTTCACCACTGGGAAGATTCATAAATCCGCTGCCATCCCACTATGAATGAAACAGTTGTGTACACAGCGTCAGAACCAAGTTAACATCCTGATTCAAATCCTTGCATGACCACAAAGGTCAATGAGCTCTCAGGGCTTTGTAATTGAGATTAAAATAATACACTGAAAAAGTATTAGTATTTACCCACTACAGCTGTTCAATAACAAATCATTAGGGCAGGGGTCCCTGATGTGGCATCCCTGGGCACCACGGAAAATGCTGACGATTTTCCTGGTGCCTGCCAAGTGTTTTCAGAAAATGGGTAAGGACTTCTTTCAAGCAGGGCTTCTGACTGGCTATTGGCAATCTGCCGGACTGCCACCCCAGTGTTGGTTTTATTCTGTCTCATTCCTCTTTCCCAGCGTATTTTTTTATTTTATGTGCCTTTCCAGTAGATTGTGATGCCCCCCCCAAAAAAATCTTCGAACATATTTAGCATACGGTTCGATTAATCTCGACCTTATAGTTACAGGTAATATCAGGGCTATTTTGGGGCAGGAACACACAGGAACGGAGTTCCGGCTGGCTTCAGAGTTGGCCACACCCATTACAGCCAAACCCTCTCCATGCGTGGCTACAGAGGGAAGGCCTAGAGAGTGATCCCCACAGCGACTCTGAGGCAGGCAGGCTGGGGGGGCAAGCCAAGGGAAAGCAGTTTACCCTCCAAAGCACCCTGGGTAAGCCAAGGGAAGGCTTCCCACAGCCACAGGGTGCCCAGGCAAGCCAAGGGAAGGCAGTTTAAACTGCCTCCCCTCCCCTCCCCTCCAAGGGCCGGCTTGCCCAGGCTTCCTGCAGCCGCAGGGCACCGGAGCAAGCCAAGGGAAGGCATGGGGTGTGTGGCCTAATATGCTAATGCGTTTCTGCTGCTGGGTGGGGCCTATTATGCTAATGAGTGCCTGCAGGGCTTTTTCTACAAAAAAAGCCCTGGGTAATATATTATGTGGGATTGGGTTTTGCAGCTGGCCAGTACTTAAAATCAGTTCTCTGCTGTGGTTTCCGAAAGGCTTGCAGTTGTGCTTTCTCAGAGTTTAATCATCCATCCATTATAATCGCTGTAATGATAATAATTACTTTTGGGGTTATAAAGCCGCCCTTGCCTGAAGGCCTCTGGAAGCCCTTATGAAAACGAATTAAAGGATACGACGAATCAAGCTCTGCAGGATGGTTTAATATGTCCTAGAATGCGATCAAAATCTTAGATAAAAGGTAGGCTGCTGTGCATATTTTTACTAGATCCATCTTGCCGCTTTTTAGATGAGACTGAGATAAATATACATTCGGGGTTCCTAACTTTTTTGAGCCTTTGAGTACCTCTGGAATTCTGACACAGGGTGGTAGGCGGAACTACAATATGGCTGCTGCAGGGGACAGAACCACACAGAACCACACAGAAGAGTGAGAGAAAGAAGAAGGGTAATTTAATAAAAACACTGGGAAAGAGGAGTGAGAGAAAATAAAAGCAACACTGTTGTCGAATGGTATTATCACCTCTGCAGCTTGGAAAAGCAGTAAACTCCCTTTGTTATCAGATTGGTACAAGAAGATTTGGGATATATTTGTTACGGGGAAAATTTTGGACCAACAGATGCAGATCGATTCAAATCAATATATCTCTAATTTCACTGAACTGTGGTCCTCTATAATTGAATTTATAGCAAATAATGATTCCTTCTTCCATTTCACCCACCTCAAAACAGTTCTTAGTTTTGTACTGCAGGCAGGTAGTTAGTAATAGCTCTAAATACAATCGTAAATAAATTTAGTAGGGTTTTTTGTAATTTCTTTTTAATTTAGTTATTTAGAGAGCAATCCTAAGCAGGTCTACTCTGAATTCTACTATGGTCTATTCAACCAGGCTTACTCCCAGGAAAGTGTATTTAGGATTACGCTGCCAGCGAGTGTTTATTTCAATTGGAAATATTATAATTGTCAAATTTATTATATTTGGTGTACTTTCCATATCACTGGTCTATATTTATATGTGTCATTTCTTAATCTATTAACTCTTAATTTTTGGTGTCTGTTGTTTTTGTGATCTTCTTGTAAAACTTTTAGCTGTTTCAATAAAGTTCTTAAAAGAAAAAAAACCCAACATTATGGTGACAGTGGGAGCTGAAACAACATTATTTTAATCTGCACAACCAATCAGATCTCCAGTGGCCAATCAGAAGCCCTGCTGGGCAAGAGCTCCACATAGTCCCATCCACTATAAAAACACTTGGTGGGCACCAGGAAAGCTGTTGGTGGGCACCCTGTTGGGGACCACTGACTTATATTATGATGTTAGTTGCTGTAGATTTTCCGGGCTGTAGGGCCATGGCCTTGGCCTTGTAGAACCTGATGTTTCGCTGTGACTGGCATCCTCCGAGGTATAGCACAAAGAGATGGAGTACTCTCTGTGTCAATGTGGGAAGAAAAGTGGTAGGCAGGTAATTTATATCTACTCAGGAAGGTGGGGTAGGGCTGAGTCATTATCTTGTAAGAGTTCCCCAGGCTGTGACATGCTAACGGAGGAGCTTTCCTGAGGAGGTTCTTTTGCATATGGATTGGTTGCTGACTATATTATGATGGCTGCAAATGTAAGCTCCTTGGGTGAAGGAGCACGTTTTCTTTCCTATTACTTTGTAAAGCACCATGCACACTGAGTGTAGTAATCACTATCATAACAAAGAAGAAGAAGAAGAAGAAGAAGAAGAAGAAGACGCAGAAGAAGAAGAGGAGGAGGAGGAGGAGGAGGAGGAG
>NW_015159746.1:33030-72746 GCF_001447785.1 Gekko japonicus
ATTTATGCCCCGCCCTTCAATCCCCAAAGGGGTCTCAGAGCGGCTTACAAACTCCTTTCCCTTCCCCTCCCCACAACAGACACCCTGTGAGGTAGGCAAAGTCTTTAATAAAACCCTTAAAGATTGATCTTCGTAGAATAACCCCTCTAAATTAGTTTCAGTGTAGTAGTAGCAAACTCTATGAAATAGACTGCAATGCCATGAAGCTGGGTGTTATTTCTCAAGAGCGTATCACCCATATGTTCAAACTGTTCCACTGGCCTAATACTTCTATAAATGAGGAATTTGTATAGCATGTAACCCCTCAGAAACCCCTCTCCACATTCCCACCTTCATTTATAAAACACTATGGAAAATTCTGTCACAACTTTATTCTAACTTTGCCAAATGTGCGGAGAATTTCCCCCCACAAACAACAAGGCTTGTAGAATAAGAAGAGACTGGATTTCTACCCCGCCCTTCAGTACTCAAAGGAGTCTCAGAGCGGCTTACAATTGCCTTCCCTTCCCCTCCTCACAACAGACACCCTGTGAGGTAAATGGGGCTGAGAGAGCTCTTTCGAGAACTGCCCTTGAGAGAACTGCTCTGAAAGAACTTGTGAGTGACCCAAGGTCACACCAGCAGCTGCATGTGGAGGAGTGGAGAATCAAACCCGGTTCTCCCAGATTAGAGTCCGTGCACTTAACCACTACACCAAACTGACTCTGTAGTCTTCCTGATGCAAGGCAGATGACACTCAGAGCTGGTTTTGGAAAGTCCGAGCTGCAAGTGTGCACAACTACTATTTTTGGCTTCCCTAAGAAGCCCTTGTATATTTCTCTCAAGTAGGAACCAGTGTTCCCTCTAAGCTGAGTTAGTGCGAGTTAGCTCATAGTTTTTCAGCCTCTGGTTCACAGATGTTCGTCTTAGCTCAGGAAGGAGGGCTCCAGTGCAGACTAATTTATGCAGCAGCCAAAGCGCTCACTCACAACTTTAATGGCAGGAGCTCACAAAGTAGAATTTTTGCTCACAAGACTCCATGGCTTAAAGGGAGCATTGGTAGGAACCTCCAGAATTTGCCTGGAAATTTCACTTGGGCAATGGCAACTATTCAAAACATACAGAGAAAGATAAAGAGGCCACTGTACAGATCCTATGGTCAGATCAGCTATTTGGTGCATGTAACATGAAGTGTAGGAGTGTGTAAAATAAATATATCGCCATTTTTTGGTTCAGGTCTATTGGACCCAATTTTTTTTTCGATATTTCCAAAAAATCCCAAATACTGGTATGGTATTTGGTTCCAGGATTTTTGGGAAATTCCGAATAGACCCAAGAAGAAAAATGCTGATTTAAAAAAAAGCCGGCTAAACCTTGGGGCTGGCTTGGTTTCACCTGCAGCGCAGTTTAAACCGCGCTGCAGGAGAAGCTGGACCAAGGATCTACATGAGGTGGGGAGGTCCCGCTCTCCCTGCTGCATGCAGACACGACTGGGAGGGCTTCTCCTGCAGCACAGTAAGATATTTTTCAGGTATTTCTTTGGGTCAGTTTATGTCGAATGCACACCGCTAATGAAGTATGGTCTTTGTCCTATATATTAATTAGATCAAAATGCGGGAGCGGTGGTGCAGGTGATTAACACCTGCAAAGTGTAACTATCTCGAACTGCTGTCTGGCTGTTCGAATCCCACCGCAGTCGGGGTGAGCTCCCGACCTTAGTCCCAAGCTTCAGCCAACCCAACTGTTCGAAAGCCCTATATGGCGAGTAGATAAATGGGTACCTGGCCTTAGTCAGTCAGGGGGGTACCCTCCCCTAGAAGAAGTGGAAGAACTGTGGCTCCAGAGAGAAAATAGCGGCACCGGTAACAACAATGGCGGCAAAGCAGCAGCAGAAGCAGCGGCGAAGGGACGCCCCCCCGGAACAACGACTGGTCGGAGGTCAGCAGCAGTGCGGCGTCATTGGAGAGATTGGAGCCGGAAGGACATAATCCCCATCGCCTGCGTGCAGCAAGCCCGACGAGCCAGCAGGGGCTGCTGTGGAAACCAGCTAACTGAAGTCCCCCCTCTAAGAAAGAACTGCGCGAAGAGGCATGTGACCACCCGGAAAAAAGACGGAAGGAGAAGCAAGAACATCTGCGGAAAAAAGCCTTCGGAGGGTATCTGGTAGGGTTCCCAATGTTGCCATACGGACATATTGACTTTTCCTATATCATCAATGAAATAAATGACAGTTACTATTTATGTCCATGAACTGTTTCCTATTTATTTTTGTAGTCTGCTTTTTATTCCTCCTTGGTACTGCAGTGTCAGAAAGAAAAACGCTAGAACTATTTAGTGAATTAAGACTGCCATTCTATACACACTTCCTGGAAGTAGGTGTTGAAGTGAATGACTCAGCATGCCTGGACATTGGGGGGTGCTGCATCACTCTAAGGATGTACAGTGTTATCTCCTAGAATAGGATGCCTTCTCTTTGTCTTAACCTGGGAGCTGCCCTCTGACCCCCCCCCTCTCTCTGTCCTCTCACCTCACTCACCCACATGACATTCCATGGAGACACACGTCTCTGCAGGTCTCTCCTGGCCTCATACTCCCACACACATGATGGCGAACAAGCTGGCCACTTGTGATAGGGAAAATATTCTTTAGATTAGGCTTCTTTCTCTTCTTTTGACTGCAACCCGAATGTAAACTGGATCGACTCGAATAAATGTCGGTGTACCTTTTTTGCAATATACTTCTTGGGAGATTTATTTACTGCACTCAGTATCAGGCTTCTATGACTGGGCAAAACTCTGCTATATTAAACAAATATTCCTATAGTAAGAACCACTGACATCAGTGTGACTTATCTGTGAATAATTAGGCACAGAATTGCACCATTAAGTCCTTTCTTCCACAAGCATATAAAATAAGTTCCACCCAACTGTTTTACAAAATCTACCTTTGACCTGACAGTGTCCTCACCTAAACTTTAATTATTAGATTGGCTCAATATAAAATTAGTGTTGAGTCATGGCAGAAAAATAAATATGGAAATCTACATCACTGTGCCAGTGTAACTAATTGTTTCAACATTAGCTTAAAAATATGGGAATACTCAAGAAGAGCCTGGTGCGGGGCAAGAAGGGGAAGGAAAAGAGGAATTCATCCTGGAAAAAAGAATCCTGTGATGTTGGAAATTACAAAAAAATAACCCATGCTGGGTGCCATGAATATATTAGACTGTTTTGGCATCATACTTTTTCATTAGAATGAGCCCTTGCATGTTAATTTGGTGCTGGCTTCTGATAGAGTGACAAAAGTGGAGAAGGGAGGAAAGGTTAGGTGTGACGGACTGCACTTTTAAGAAGCTTAAGTGTGCACAAACAACTAAAGGATTGTGAAGGGTTAATTCTTCACAGAGCCACAGAGAGCGTTGAGTGACAGGCTGCTCTAAGCAATCTTATTGGTTAGCATCTGTTGAGCAAAAAGTCTCGAGAGAGCTGGATGCTGAGGAGGGTCAGTCAGATTCCTGCCTTAACCGAGAAGAAACATTTACTGAGACCGTCTGTGAATAGGCCTGACAGAAAAAGGGTTTAGTCTGACAGAGTCAGATTTCTACCTTGACTGAACGCAGTCTAAATTCAGCATTAGCTGACAGGAGATTGAACAGAGACAGAGAACTGGGGGAGAGGTTGGCAAGGAAGTTTGGGTAGTAGGAAAGACTCCCACTCAAGCCAAAGGAAGGGGATAGATCTTCTAGAGAGAGAAGAAGATTCCCTGCCCAGTCAAAAAGGGAGAGTTATCTCTAAGGAATACAGAATTCCCTGGTCTGGTGTGATTAGAAATTAGAAACTACCTGTAGAGACCTTAAAAAGTCAGTAAAAAACTCAAGAAGAGTACCAGTATTCCAAGAGAAGGGGTTTGGGTACTGGGAAGAGGTTACCAGCTTTCTGGGCACCAAAAGAGTCAGCGATTACTTAAATAAAGAGAACTAGAGTGTTTGGGAAGATACTGGAACAAAAGCCTCTCAATATAAAGATCTAAGTAACTGTGAATAAATTAAGAATCTCTCATTAGCCTGATATATAAGATCAAAAATCTGTGCTTGTACTAGTTTTACCTCAATAATTTCAAACCTTAATTTCACCTGTCCTTTCCCCTTGATGTTAAATAAAAACCTTTTGTTATTTTTGAATTTTAAAAGCATCTCAAATGCCATTTCCAAGGATAAATGTTAAAGGGTGATCCCATCCCTTCCCTTCCCTCAGATTCCTGGGCTGAGCAAATAGCCAAAACATATCTTTCCGACAGGGAGAGACAGCAAAGGTTTCTTCGGGGGAGAAGAAAACATGTTACCAGGGCTGTCCAGTTAGTGAGGGGACAGAAAAATGGAGAGAAAATCTAGCTTATGGGGGAGGGAAGTGGAACGGGTCCGGCATATTAGGCTAAGCAAAGAGCACTCTTCTAGATTGCCTCATATATGACACTTACCTTTGGTGAAAATTCCCAGACTCATCAGAATTGAAGGAAGCATTCTTTAAAGAGCAAGACTCTGCAACGACTGTGGACTCTATTCCAGACAAGTTCTCCTGGGCATTGACAGACTTGTCTCTCGACCTCACACTATCATTTTGCGAATCCAACGACACAATATCAGAGGGAGAGCTTATAACTCCTGAATCTTCTGTGGTGTCCTCTGAGGCAAAGCAGCTGCTAACAGAGGTAGTCTCCTCTGCTTCTGACAGTTCCAGAACTATATCATCCGTGATATAATTATTACCATTTGAAATCTGTTCGTCACCTAGATAAAACATGGTAAAACGAGTTAAGGACAATTCTTCACTATTTCAGAATATATGACATAAACCCAATTCTACCCTGAGGTGATTCCCCACCACCACCTTAAGTTTTTTGTATGGTAAAGTGGTCTTATCAGGATGAGACCACAAGTTTCTATGTACTGAAACCAGTGACTTTTCCATTCCCATAATGGTTGTGTGAACCAGCAGGAAACAGTGAAAAGTTAAAATGGGGGATTTCTGGTGGTATTGACTAGGAATAAAGGGAATAAATAAGCATTAAGCAGAACTGCCATGTTTTGCACTTTCAATAGATAAAACTGTTATACCTCCATATGAAATCTATAGGAAGGTCAAGGAAGGATATATTGAGGGGTAGGCTGCTTGAGATATTAAAGAGTCCGATAAATGAGAAGACTTAGAAGAAATAAACTTCTTATAGTGATGGTGGTGGTGGTAAGTACTGCCAAGATGCAGCTGACTTATGGCCACCATGTCGGGTTTTCAAGACAAGAAACTAACAGAGCTGATTTGCCATTGCCTACCTCCCTGGACTTCCTTGGTGGTCTCCCATCCAGTTACTAACCAGGGCCAACCCTGTTTAGCTTCAGAGATCTGATGGAATCAGGCTAGCCTGGGCCATCCAGGTCAGGGAGAGATTCAAACTACCTGACCAAAAATGGTTTAGTACCGGGGACATACTATTGCCCTCTTAATCAAAACTTTAAAGGTAATCTTGACATGGATTGGGGGGGGGGTAGATAGAACAGTAACAGACAAATGGAAAATACCCACTTGTAATAATAAACGATTTTAACTATCCTCACATTTATTGGTTAGGTGTACATTTATGGCAGGACAAAGAGGCATAACTTTTAGATTAAATAAATGAATATGCCTTGGAACAATTATTCAAGGAATGAACTAGACAGGAGGTGACTTTTCACTTAATCCTGACTAGTGCCCAGGGCCTTCTGTGAGATATAGGCTCAATAATAAGTTATCACAGTTACCATGAATTTCAATGTAAAAGTTGCTGACACAATCACATTTCATTTGAACAGGTGAAATAAGATGGAGTAATAAAAAGGAAACTGAAAGGAGTGCCAAGATGTTTGGATATTACTTAAAATCACTGTAATAGAAGCTCACATAAAATGTATATTGTGAATTAGGAAAGGTACAAATAAATAATAGATTATGACAGTGCGGCTAATTAACAGAGTAAACAAAGCTGTGAAAGATAAGGAAAAACCAACCCCTTTTCTAAAACAAGAAGAATAAAAAAGAGGACAAACCCGTACAAAACAAAAGGTGACAGTAAGGCAATGAAAAAAAGAATTATGACTGTATTTCTAAAAAACAACACAACAGAAATTTCTTTAAATATATTAGAAACAGGAAACCATCCAGCAAGATAGTTGCACCATTAAATGACAAAGATGTGAAAAGTTTGTGGGAAAGGTGACTGAGTTCTTTGTACCAATTCTTGTTTTGGATGGTATTGGGCACCCCTCCCCCGGTTCTATTTTTTTCAGGGAAGACATTTGAAGAATTAAGTCAAATAGAGGTAATAAAAGCTGAAGCTCTAGGACAAATTACAAGAAACACATCATCAGGCCCAGACAGCATATAACTGACAGTTCTTAAAAATCTCCAATGTGAAATGTGTAATCTTTTACAAAGAACTCTGCATGTGGCACTAGAAGACTAGAAGACTTTGGAAGTTAGCTAGAGGTAATGCTACTTTTAAAAAAATCTTTGAAATGTCAGCCTAACAGAAAGCTGCTCAGTCTCCTTTCAACCTTTGTCCCATCCTGAGCCTCATCAGTGAGAGGGCTAGGAAAATAAACCCCTCTTTGACATTGTACAATGCCAGGTCCATCAATAATAAGACCATGATGCTGCAAAATTATATCACAGCACAAGATGTGGACTTGCCATGTGTGACCAAGACCTGGGTAAGGGAGAGTGAAATGATTGCGTGGAAACAGCTGACCCTACCAGGTTTTCCGGTCCTCCATCAGTCCTGAACTAAGCGAGGGAGGGTGGCGATACTCACTGAGAGGGTTTCTCCTTCAGGGTACTTCCCATTCCAAAGATTGTCAGTACTGATTGTGCTGGCCTAGTTTGGGACACTGAGGAGAGTTTGGCTGTCTGTCTGGTGTACCAGCTGCCTAGCGCCTCAGCAGACAGTCTACTGAGCCTGCCGCTGGCAGTAGTGAGTTGGGCCTTGGTGTTCCCAAGATTGATAGTTTTGGGAGACTTCACTGTCCATGCCGACACAGCTACCTCCTTGCAGGCGTTGGACCTAGATTGTATTAGGTCCCACACATTAAGCAGGCCACACACTGGATTTGATCTTTGGTGCAGGGATAGATATGGATCTGATTGCTACAGACAGGGGTCATTTCCTGCAGGAGCGCACAGGAGCGGAGCTCTGGCAGTAAAGAGCCCAGGGGGCGGGCACATGCAACAAGCCCCACCTCCTGCTCCCAGCAGCCCTCACTCAGAGCAAGAAGCAGCCAGGTAAGTTGCAGGGCCCCCCCCCCCGACCCAAAACAGTCCAGTGGCACCTTTAAGACCAAGTTTTATTCAGGTACAAGCTCTCCCTCCTCTGCGAGGACAGATCTGCATGTCCCCCCCCCCAATAGCTAGCAATCCAAAACAGTCCAGTGGTGCCTGAGTGGTGGGTGTTGCATTCTGACTCACTTCCGGTGATGTCAGGGGGTGTGGCATATGCAAATAAATTATGCTAATGAGCTCCTGCACCTCTTTTTCTACGAAATGACCCCTGGCTATAGATGAAGTGCCATGGTCAGATCACTTTGCCCTGAAGGCCTGGTTGGGTGCCCCAGCCCCCTTCCGGAATGTCTTCGACAAAATTCTTTTAGAAATGTTTAGAAGTTCATGAGCTTTTGGTATACAGACTGAAAACTTCATTTCCTTCTTTAGAGTTCTAGCACCTCTTTTTTTTTAAAAAAAAGTCCTGGTAGGAATAAATCAGTTTTCATACTGGCCAGAATGAAATAGTGAAGTTTCCCACTTAGGAACTAGTGCCGTAACGTATTAACACAGTGTTCCCCAACTTTTTTGAGTATGCAAGCACATCTGGAATTTTAACACAACATGGCTGTTACAAAATGGCTGCTGCAAGGAGGTGGAGCCAGCTGCAAAATAGCGGCTGCAGTGTCTCTTCAGTTACACAGGGAAGAGCTTTGTGCTGTGATGGCACCCGCTGCCAGTCAAATCTACACTGCCAGTCAAATCTCCAGTGGCCGGTCAGAAGCCTTGCTGGGCAAAAGCTCCATCTGGCCCCACCCACTTTCTAAAAACACTTGGTGGGCACCTGGAAAGGTGTCAGTGTGCGCCACAGGCACCATATTTGGTAAAGGTTTCCCTTGCTCAGAAGCCAGTCGAATCCGACTCTAGGGTGCTCATCTCCATTTCCAAGCCGAAGAGCCAGCGCTGTCCAAAGACTTCTCCATGGTCATGTGGCCAGCATGACTAAACGGCGAGGTGCATGGAATGCTGTTACCTTCCCACCGAAGCGGTACCTATTTATCTACTTGCCATTTCTTGCTCTCGAATGGCTAGGCTGGCAGGAGCTGGGGCCAGAGACAGGAGCTCACTCAGTCATGCAGCACTAGGGTCTCAAACTGCCAAGCTACCAACCTTCCGTTCTGCAAGTCAACGTCTTAACCTCTGAGCCACCACATCTGGACCTTTGTATTAACATATTCATAAATGATGTGGCGTTTGAAACAGCAGCAAGGTAGCCAAGTTGGCAATCACCAAATTGTTCATGATGCCAAGGGACAATGAAAAGCTCAAAAAGGAGCGCTTCAAACTGAACAACTGCACAACGAAAAGTTCAATTTTACTAAATGTTAGAAGATGCATGTTGGGGCAAAAATTCCAAGTGCATGTATATACTGACAGGATAAGAATTGGCAATGACTATTCAGCAAATGCTCTTAAAGTCACAATGGAAAGCAGTATGCAGCAGCACCAAAGCCAAATACAAACCACCTCCTGATTTTGAGATAGGCCCTACCTTAAATCTAACCTGGCTAATTTCCCCCCTAGATTTAAAGAACACAAACATGCACCATTTAAGTAAATCTGATCTTTAAAAGTCACTTTCCATTTGCATTCCTTAGATTTTTTTGTGATGTCATAATCCCACGCATAAAATTATAAAAACCTTGGGATAATTCTAGGGAAACTCTTGTGGCCTTTAGCACTGTAATTACTACAGCACTTTGAGGAAATGAGCTGTAGAGTCTCGCAACAAGCAGATTCTGATCATCTTAATCTGCCAACAAACAGAATGACGTTTCTAATTTTGGGAACTTCCTTAGAGGAGGGGAAATCTTGTCATTTTCATGCTGTGTTGAGTTTCATCCTTTACAAAAGCCTCCACTGCCGCAAAGCCTGCCACCTTGCCAATTCATTTATATGTTGATTTTTTTAGGCAATTGTTTTTTCATTCTCTCAGTGAGTGACACTGAATATATTTTGCTATTCTTTATTGCACAGAGGATTCAATAAACAATGGATATTTAAGAATATACTGGACAAAGAATATAATGTTTTTCATAATGACCAAAAAAACCCCTGCTAATGTTTGTCACCGTAGGGGGAGGAACCCACTGTTTCTTGCTCCCATTGGCTATACGGGATAGTGCCACCACTCAAGCCCTGCCCTTTCCCTTGTCCACTAGCAGTCTGGGGCACTAGTAAGGACTCCATGCATGTGTATGTGCTAGAGTGAGTGACTCAGCATGCCTGGACATGGCGGGGCACACTACATTACTCTAACTGTGCATAAATGTTATCTCCTTGAATGGACTGTCTCTCTCTTTGTCTTAATCTGGGAGCTGCCATCTGACTCTCATCTCTGTCTTGCTTTGGTCCTCTCCCTCTCTGCACATGGCCTTCCACGGAGAGACATGTCTCTGCAGGTCTCTCCTATAGATACAGTGCCCTCATACTCACATACACATGATGCTGGATTACCTGAAAACTGGTGATAGGAAAAAGTATTCTTTAGATTAGGCTTCCCTCTCTCCTTTCGATTGCAACCTGAATATTAATTGAATCTACTTGAATAAATCTAAGTTTTCCTTTTTGCAATATACTTCTTGGGAGATTTATTTTCTGCACGCAGCCTCACACTTCTGTGACTAGGCAAATGCTGCTATATTGACCAGATCTCCCAATTGTGTGTGTGATGTGTGAGCATCTCGCTGCCACCCCCCCCACTTTCTTCTGCTGTGCAACCCCCCCAGCCAGGTTCCAGTCTATGCGTGGGAGAAGCAGCCAGACATGAACAAGAGGCTCTCTGAACACAGCCAGAGCTCTTAAAAGAGAAAGATCACAGTAAAATAACTTTAAACTCTAGAGCACAAGTAAATAAAGTATATCACGACACTACAGGGTTATTGCAGAACTAAGAAAGGAAACAGAATATATGGTGGCTAATCTAAGTTTTAGAGCCACTGACTGCTACCTTGGAATCCCACCCCCCTCCCTGAGATGGACACAAGTCTGCCAGAACATACCAGACACAACCCCGTTCTCCCTCCCCCCTCGTCCCTGGTCCTGACTTAAGTGCTTCTGACAGGA
Organism: Gekko japonicus; assembly: GCF_001447785.1. NCBI lineage: Eukaryota > Metazoa > Chordata > Lepidosauria > Squamata > Gekkonidae > Gekko > Gekko japonicus. The sequence goes on from NW_015159746.1 coordinate 43,425, forward strand.
TGTCCAGATTTTTTAAACCCTTCCTACCTCAGCTGGGTGGGTTCGCTTTCGCCTACCACGAGGTTGGGAGTGCAGTCCCATTTAGATCAATCTTTTCTCCAACCATCTTATAGTGCACGTCTCATACCTTTATGGCCCAATTCAGGTCATCCAAAGAGCCATGCATCTTGACCCTTCCTAGCAGCTGGAGAAATGGCAGCTGACCCTGCTCGCTTCTGCCTGGGCTAGCCTGGGCTATCTGAGTCAGGGCAAGCATCTACACGACTCACTCCCTGATTCCAGATCATTTACAGACAAAATGAATGCACCAGGCCCAATACCAATCACGGTGGGACCCTCATTTTTAATCCACAGTTGGACTTGCACTTTTACCTTACAGCCGCATAGGAGTCTTTAGTTAGGGACACTGTCAAAAGCTTTTTGAAATTTCACATATATAATATCTATTGGATCATTCATGTCTTAATCTTCTCAAAGAACTCCAAAAGGTTGGTTATGAAGGAGTTCCTTTTGCAGAAGCTAGGCTGATTCTTCTTCAGCAGATTTTGATCCTCTGCATCCTTAACAAGTCTCTCTCTAATAACCATTTCCATTAATTTACCCACAACAGCTGGTAGGCTTATTGGCCAGTAATTTTCTGGATACGAATTAGATCTCCTTTTTAAAAAACTGTGTCTCATTTGTTACTTTGCCGTTATCTAACTGGGAAGATGATTTTATCCACAAGTTATGTATATTGGTCAGAAGATCAAGGATTTCACATCTGAGTGCTTTATGAAAACTCAGATATATGTCATCCAGACCCCAATATTCGTTTCTAATTTGTCCATCAGCCCGAGGGCATCTTTGCCAATGAAATTTCAAATAAAACCAAAAGGTAATTCTCCTTGGCTGAGGTTACACAGTGCTCATTTAGCATGGAAACTCATTTCTGACAGCCCAAGCAATAAAACTGAAAAGGCTACAAATCACCATTAAAGCTCAACAGATTCCAATATTAATGGCTAAGGATGTTACAAAAGGATTTTGGTAGAATTTGAGAGGCAAGGTGCCATTTATCAAGTTTCTACCTCTAGTTTTTCATTCTTATATTAAACTGAAAGTGTGTATTTTTAAAAATAATAAAAGGCATTATTGTTATAGCCGCAATACCAAGGAAACAAATTCAAATTCAGAACTCCACAAGTATGAATACAGATGAGGGGGGAAATATAACAAAAACCACATGCTTTACTACTACAGACTACGATCAGAAAAACCCACACTAAAAGTCATATGCAATATTTTTCAGCAATACAGCAAAATAAAAATGTATGAAGATGGCGACAGAAGGCATAATGGCAAAGTACGGAGGCACATAGTTCTACAAAATGGACTTTAGGTTTACAATAAAGGCACAATGCAATATGTTGATACTCAGTAGTGTATATACAAAAAATAAATGGCTCCATTTGTTGCTATTAAAATAATCACAGAACAAATTCTGATATGGTAATGGTATTAATTATATGGCCTCCTAAACAGCTAGCTATGTATGCCCTGCTCCATTTTATACACATGGGCCTATCGCAGAACAGACTCTTGTTTGTCTATAATCTTCACAATGGAGTAGCAACCATTAAAAAACCAGGTAGCTGCATAAATGAATTGGTATCTGTTATCTTATCTTTCAGATACCTTTACAAAGAGCATCCACTTCCCTTTTACTGCTACCATGGCACTAGTATCACCTGAACTAATAAGAATGGCTTGGAAACTGTGCAAGCATAATTGGGGGTGGGGGGAGAGAGAGAGAGAGAGAGGCATGGCTGCAAGGGAATAACCCCTTTCCCCTAAAGAAACTGCCTGCTTAAATCCAGCAATGACTGAATGACTTGTGACCCCACTTGCCAAAACAGGTCTTCAGTGTGAGACAGTGCTATTCTAGGGCACCATATGCATGCTGCATGTTCACCACCATGCCCTTTGGTGCTCTGTGATGGTTTTGCTTCTATTAAGCTATGGAGCATGAGGTAAAGCCATACTACAGAGCCAAGCAAGAGCGAGGAGGTCTGCATTTGGATATGTCCAGGCCAAAACAACACCCAAAATTAACTGTTTGTGGTCAACTCAGGGATAGCTGGAAAAATGCCCCAAACACTCCCGAAATTCCAGGAGTAATGAAAATTTATCTTCCAAGAATCTCAGGAGTGTTTCAGGGTGGTGCAGGAGCAGGAAAGGAAAGAGAGGAAGCCAGTCTGGGAAAACAACTGTTAGTCAGACTCTCTTCTGTGTCAAATTTAACAGGAAAGGAGACTAAGCTAACAGCTGATGGCAAAGAAGACCTGGTCTCCACCCACGGCCCTTTGCATTTTAGGAGTGAAAAGGCTGAACTGGCCCTGCAATCACCAGGCTGAAGGCTGCCCCAGAGCCAGAAAATGGCAGATAGGCTGGGAGGCTCCTGGTCTCCAGTAAGACTTGGCTGCCATGCCAGCTGCTACCTCCCCTTGCCACTGGGGGGGGGGCTTTTAATTTTTTTTAATAGGCAACTGAATATCCTAATACCAATGTAACGCCATAACCATATTTGTATCAGGTCCCATGAATTCCCAGCTTTCATTTTAAAAAAAGTATCTAACCTCTTTCCTTGTGGAGGTATAAAGCAAAAGCCATAGCTCCACAGAGAAAAGTACTAGAAATAAATGTAATAAATAAATAAAATAAATAAATACGTTACTGAGAATCATTAGCCCTGGGAGGCTGCACATAACAGGCTGAGGAGAGTATGAAGAAGGAAGATGAAGAGGTGGCAAGAGATTTTCTCCAGGGACCAGAAGGTGTGACAGAAGCATGTTCAGGGGCACAGCCATAGCTGAAGGAAGGGGGCTCAGAGACTAAAAGGGATGTAAGCAGGGCTATTTTGGGGCAGGAACGCACAGGAACGAAGTTCCGGCTGGCTTTGGAACTGGCCACACCCACTACAGCCCACTACAGCCCAAAATCTCTGAGTGTGTGGCTACAGAGGGAAGGCCTGGAGAGCGACCCCCCCCCCGGCAACTCCAAGGCGGGCGGTCCGGGGGGGGCCTGGAAGGATCAGGGAGGCATTTAAATGCCTCCCTGGCTTCCCCAGCCTGTCCAAGGGCTGGCTTGCCTGGGCTCCCTGCGGCCACGGGGCACCCGGGCAAGTCAAGGGAAGGCAGTTTAAACTGCTTTCCCTTCCCTTCAAGGGGGGGGCTTGCCCGGGCTCCCTGCAGCTGCAGGGTGCCTGGGCAAGCCAAGGGAAGGTGTGGGGGTGTGGTCTAATATGCTAACACTGTCAGGGTGTGGCCTAATATGCTAATGAGTTTCTACTGTTGGGTGTGGCCTATTATGCTAATGAGTTCTTGTTGGGCTTTTTCTACAAAAAAAGCACTGGATGTAAGAAACTGCTGTCTCTGTTTTGTGATTCAACCACATTCAAACGAACAAAATATTTAGCCTCTGTGAGTTTTCTTCCCTGTATCATCCCAGTTTTAGTGTATGTGCTACCAAAGCAAGCTCACCCTCTGTGAGTTTTCTTGACCATCAAAATCCCTTTAAGGACTCGTGCCTCAGGTAAACCAGCCTCCGGCAACACATCAGCTTCCTATCTTTCCCTCCCTCACTGCTCCTGCTGCCTCAGGGTCGGGCACATGACAAAAATAAGGGTCCCAAAGTTTTAGAAGTTTTAGAATATTTTTTTAAAAAATCCTGAACCAGTAACAACACCCCCTCAATTGAGTACCTGAAATCCAGATCCAAAATTAATATGAGCATACCCAGGTGTACTATAAGCTTTTGTGACACAAGTCACAGGTAGGGATACTTAGGGATACTTAGGAACATGACTGCAAAGCGTATGGGACTGCCCCACTTAGAGGCAAGCTCCTGACCAGATGACCTCAATGTTTTCGGTTGAAATGTGTCCATAACAGCACCGTGCTGAACACCTCTGCACCTACAGTCGCTAGTTCTACAGGAGCAGACAATTGCCTTGGTAATAAGAAATTGTGCAGTCGTTGAGTAAACTACAGAAATAAACTTGTAACTATAGAAAAGGTCTTCACTCCACTGCAGCGAAGGAGGAACTGAAAAAAGTAGCACACCTCTTCCCCAGCCATACATTTATTTATACTTATTTATTTGAAACATTTATTAGCCACTTTTCTGTCTCACAGGAACTCAAGGTGGCTTCGATTACAAAACACAATAAAATGCATCAAAACGACTAGTTTAAAACCAATAATTTATAACTGCTGATAGGCAGAGGAACTGAAACTAAACAAATGCCATCATGAATAAGACTGCTGCCTCCTAAAGGTCAAGAGGGAGGGGGCCGGGAGCACCTCCTTGGGGAGGCTGTTCCATAATCATGGTGCTACCACTGAAAAGGTCCTCTCTCGTGTACCCACCAAACAAGCTTCTTTGTTCAATGGGACAGTCAAGAGAGCCTGTGATCTTAAGTCCCGGGCAGGAGCAGATGGGAGAAAATGGTTCTTCAAATACTCTGGTCATAAGAACATAAAGGAAGCCAATGTTGGATCAAGCCATCCAGTCCAACACGCTGTCACACAGTGGCCAAAAATACCAGGTGCCATCAGGAGGTCCACCAGTGGGGCCAGGACACTAGAAGCTCTCCCACTGTTGCCCCCCCCCCAGCACCAAGAATACAGAGCATCCCTTGCCCCAGACCAAGAGTTCCTATCTATACCTTCTGGCTAATAGCCACTGATGGACCTCTGCTCCATATGTTTATCCAATTCCCTCTTGAAGCCGTCCATGCTTGTAGCCGCCGCCACCTCCCATGGCAGTGAATTCCATGTGTTAATCACTCTTTGGGGGGAAAAGTACTTCCTTTTATCAGTTCTAACTCGACTGCTCAGCAATTTCATTAAGTGCCCACAAGTTCTTGTATTGTGAGAAAGGGAGAAAAGGACTTCTCTATATGCTCCATCCCATGCATAATCTTATAAGTCTCTATCATGTCACCAAGACATTTAAGGCTTTTAAAGTTCAAAACCAACATCTTGAATTGGGCTTGGGAGCAGATCAGAAGTCAGTGTGTAATTACTGTAATATTGTGGTCACATGATCCCAATAACTGGCCCCGAGCAGCACTCCCAAGCTGCAAACCTGACTTTTTGAGGGGAATATAACCCCATCCAAGACAGGGACAAGTCCTTGGTCTTCCTTTCTAGTAACCCAGAGCACCTCTCTCGTCAGGAGTGGTTTGGGCAGGAAACTCCAGCACATGATAGGGAGTAGTGAGAGCTCCTCACACGATCGTAAGTGCTAGAAAGCTGTAGAAAATTCATCTCTCTGGCTGCCCTGCACATGCGCAGGCTCAGTGCATGACTACACACATCCACAAAGATGAACTCGTGTTGTAGCTCGTGGATGTTTTTGCACTTGCGTAGTCTGCAAAGTAGATTGTTATGTACGCGGACCGCCACTAGGGGTCTGCGGCAAGACAGGAGCTTGGCTCCCCTGGACAATAGGAACATAGGATCCTAGTTCCCCCCAGCCCCAACCAATAGCCACTTTGGCGGGAAATTCAAACCCTCCAATGGACTAGGGCTGTGCTGGGTGGGTGTGTATATAGTTGGCCTTGCAGGGCCGTTTTAGTTAGTCTTGTGTTAAGTACAATAAACGTGTGCAAACGCATGTCGTCGTCCAAGTCCTCCATGCGGCGGACCCAGTACTTTTCAGATCTTACCAGACGAGAGTCATGTATCCCCTAGGGTTGTGGATGGATAATTAAAATACCCCCTGGTTAAAGAATACCTTGCAATTTGTCCCCTCTATGCACCTATGCAGTCAGCAGCATCTCTGTATAATATTCCTCTTAGCGTATTGGCTGTTTCCAGCTCTCCCATTGGTTGTGCAATGCGCTCCATCAGCCATTGGCCTATCAGCTGCCACTCAAGATTAATCGTGTGCCATTGGCTGGGTGCTGGGTCCACTCCTCTTCCCTGCCCACTGCCCCCTCAGCCACTGTTCCCTGTCAGAACAACTGCTAAACAGCTGTCTCTCCTGACAAAGACAATTCTCCTGCTTGGTTCCTATGGGACTAACTTTCCCTCAGTGGCTGTTGCTAGGCAACCAAGCTTGGTTCTAACAGTAAAAAGACAAAGGAATGAGGCCCTTTCCAGGCCTTTGTGCGGAACTCATTGTGGGGAACAAGAAGAAGAGGAGGAGGAGGAGGAGGAAGAGGAGGAGGAGATTGGATTTATACCCTGCCCTTCACTCAGAGTCTCAGAGCGGCTTACATACTTCTTTCCCTTCTCCTCCCCACAACAGACACCCTGTGGGGTAGGTGGGGCTGAGAAAGCTCTGTGAGAAACTGCATCTCTGACAGAACTATGGCTTGCCCAAGGTCATCCAGCAGCTGCAAATGGAGGAGAGGGGAATCAAACCCGGTTCTTCCAGATCAGAGTCCACTCTCCTAACCACGACACCAAACTGGCTTCACTCATAGTGACAGCTGTCAAACACAGCAAGAGGTGACATATTGCAGCAAGAGAAAAATAAGCCCAGTAATTTGCACCTCATACACAGCTCAAAACCCAGAGGCTGGCTAAGCCATGTGGGAAATAGGAAAAACTGGATACAAATGGTACTTGTTGCAAGCTATGTTAATGCACTAGTGTAGGACAACGGCCAGGATTGTGCACTGGATGAGAGTGGTGCAACTGCATTCTGAAACGCTTTAGATGTATGTGGAGAAAGGGAATGGTAGCATACCAGCATTAGGTGCAATCCTATGTATACCAAGCCCCAGGGAAGAAAAATATTATTTATTTATTTATTTATTTATTATTTTCAATTTATATCCCGCCTTGCCGGGAACTGGCAATAATGTGTGCTCAGTTAATAACTAGGAAGTTGCCACCTTTGAGTTAATATCAGCGGAAAGTTTGTTTCTATTGCTTCTGTCTGCAATATTTCTATTGCTTCTGTCTGCAACAGTGAGACACTGTAGGTGCAACTGTTGACTGACGATTACATGTTTACAATTGTAGCTGTTTGAAATTTGCAAGTTGTGTTAAAGGATATGCCAAGCCTGAACAACTTTACAACCTCCAGTCCCACTCCAGCCTTTCAAACACCTACCGCACATTAATGGTTTCAGATGGGTCACTGTGTTGGTCTGAAGCAATGTTCCCTCTAAGCTGTAGAGTCTTGTGAGCAAAAATTCTACTTTGTGAGCTCCTGGCATAAAAGTTGTGAGAAAGTGATTTGGCTACTGCATAAATTAGTTTGCTCTGGAGTCATCCTCCCTGAGCGAAGACAAAAATCTGTGAGCCAGAGGCTAAAAAACTGTGAGCTAGCTCACACTAACTCAGCTTAGAGGGAACACTGGTCTGAAGCAATAGAACGAAGTTTGAGTCCAGTGGTACCTTTTAGACCAACAAAGTTTAATTCTGGGCATAAGCTTTCATGTGCATGCACACTTCTTCAGATACTTTAATGGTTTGTTATTCTGATTTTAACTGGAATTTTTAAAAACTATTATTGTAAGCCACCTTGAACCATGACGAAAGGTGGAGTACAAATGTTCTAATAAATAAATGAATTCAAAATGCCTAGAATTAGACTGAAGAATGGTACACTCCTATCTGGGATGATCGTCCTCTTCCACTGAGTGTGCAGCTTCAGGAGGGACACACATGGAGCACTGAGGGAGGTAGGGGATACCCGCCTAGACAGCCAGATCAGCCAAATCAACACTGGCCATCAATGGGGTGACAGATGTCGTAGACAGATTACCCTCCTATCCAGACTGTAAATATTTTAGCACATATTCGGTATCACAAAAGTTTGCCATGGCTGCCACTCCCCTGTCTCCTCCATACATCCCTGCAGACAGCAACAAAGAAAAAATCTGAAAATCAGAAAATCTGATGCTAGCTGGATGTTGCCTATGGATGCTGCTAATGCCCGCCATCGTGATACAAACAGAAGAAGAGGAGGAGGAGGAGGAGGAGATTGGATTTATACCCCACCCTTCAGTACCCAAGAGAGTCTCAGAGCGGTTTACAAACTCCTTTCCCTTCCCCTCTCCACAACAGACACCCTGTGAGGTAGGTGGGGCTGAGAGAGCTGCTCTTTTCAGAGCTGTCCTTGAGAGAATAGCTCTTACAGAACTACGACTCGCCCAAGGTCATCCAGCAGGTGCAAATAGAGGAGTGGGGGCGGGTGAAGAGCCGATTCCAACAAAGCGACTTTTAATCGTGCGGCACGGTTCTTTTTCGTCTGATTAGAAAATTTAGCACAATGCTTACAAGTATCCGCTCTGTGTGACTCGCCTAAGCAGAACAAACAAAGTTCATGGCCATCTGGAGGGGCCAATTTACTTCCACACTTCTTACAGCGGTTGAAAAAGCCCCACTTCTGACTCCTCTTCTTTTTCTTTTCCATACGGTGGGAAGAAACGAATGCCGGGGAAAAGTGAAGAGGGAAAGGGGGGGGGAAAGGCCCGAAGGCCTGAGGAGATAAAGAAATAAAATAAAGGATGATCCTAAGAAACAAGAAATAAGGTAAAGGCCCGAAGGCAGTAATAGCTATCCGGTCAGGAGGAAAGGCAAAAAGGTCCTTTCAACGCGGCGGTAGAGAGAGAACTGGCGGGATCTCCGCGCCCGTCCCCTCTGGGCATGCGTGCTGGGGTTCCTGCGCATGCTCAGTGGGACTCGCGCGAAAATCCTTTGAAACATAGCTTGCTACGGCACCGGTTGGGTCAGCGCAGGCGCACTAAACCCATTGGTGTGAAGCACAGAGACCACGAAGAAGATCTAGGAAGTTGCCACCTTTGAGTTAATATCAGCGGAAAGTTTGTTTCTATTGCTTCTGTCTGCAACAGTGAGACACTGTAGGTGCAACTGTTGACTGACGATTCCATGTTTACAATTGTAGCTGTTTGAAATTTGCAAGTTGTGTTAAAGGATATGCCAAGCCTGAACAACTTTACAACCTCCAGTCCCACTCCAGCCTTTCAAACACCTACCGCACATTAATGGTTTCAGATGGGTCACTGTGTTGGTCTGAAGCAATGTTCCCTCTAAGCTGTAGAGTCTTGTGAGCAAAAATTCTACTTTGTGAGCTCCTGGCATAAAAGTTGTGAGAAAGTGATTTGGCTACTGCATAAATTAGTTTGCTCTGGAGCCATCCTCCCTGAGCGAAGACAAAAATCTGTGAGCCAGAGGCTAAAAAACTGTGAGCTAGCTCACACTAACTCAGCTTAGAGGGAACACTGGTCTGAAGCAATAGAACGAAGTTTGAGTCCAGTGGTACCTTTTAGACCAACAAAGTTTAATTCTGGGCATAAGCTTTCATGTGCATGCACACTTCTTCAGATACTTTAATGGTTTGTTATTCTGATTTTAACTGGAATTTTTAAAAACTATTATTGTAAGCCACCTTGAACCATGACGAAAGGTGGAGTACAAATGTTCTAATAAATAAATGAATTCAAAATGCCTAGAATTAGACTGAAGAATGGTACACTCCTATCTGGGATGATCGTCCTCTTCCACTGAGTGTGCAGCTTCAGGAGGGACACACATGGAGCACTGAGGGAGGTAGGGGATACCCGCCTAGACAGCCAGATCAGCCAAATCAACACTGGCCATCAATGGGGTGACAGATGTCGTAGACAGATTACCCTCCTATCCAGACTGTAAATATTTTAGCACATATTCGGTATCACAAAAGTTTGCCATGGCTGCCACTCCCCTGTCTCCTCCATACATCCCTGCAGACAGCAACAAAGAAAAAATCTGAAAATCAGAAAATCTGATGCTAGCTGGATGTTGCCTATGGATGCTGCTAATGCCCGCCATCGTGATACAAACAGAAGAAGAGGAGGAGGAGGAGGAGGAGATTGGATTTATACCCCACCCTTCAGTACCCAAGAGAGTCTCAGAGCGGTTTACAAACTCCTTTCCCTTCCCCTCTCCACAACAGACACCCTGTGAGGTAGGTGGGGCTGAGAGAGCTGCTCTTTTCAGAGCTGTCCTTGAGAGAATAGCTCTTACAGAACTACGACTCACCCAAGGTCATCCAGCAGGTGCAAATAGAGGAGTGGGGAATCAAACCTGGTTCTCCCAGATTAGAGTCCGCGCACTTAACCACTACACCAAACTAGCACTTGATATTATATTATGTTATGTTTTATAACTGTATTGCCATGATTTTACTCAATTTTTGTTTTAGCTGTTTTATATACTTCATGTAAGCCACGCTAAGCCTGCCTTGGAAGGGAGGGCGGGATATAAATTTAAATAAATAAATAAATAAAAAACATTTTTTGCCCGAAGGTTTTTTAAAAAAATTCAGCTTACAAAACAGATTGTCATTAGGGATGAACTCTGTCTGTAGCTGGGAACCTGTTTCATAGTTCCTGAAGGAACATGCCTCTTCATTTTAACGTTGTATTGTTTAAATGAATTGTTTTTAAATGTTTTATGAACTTTGGATTGTTATTGTGACTTTTATCCCATGTAAGCTGCCCTGAGCCTGCTCCAGTGGGGGAGGGTGGGGTATAAATCGTAAAATAAATAAATAAAGCTTCAGTCAATTTAATTTCATTCTTGTCTCTGAGCTGCAATCACATCCAACTAATACGCCGAGAGCTCTTCCAATGTACTGAAATTTTTCAATATGCTGGGTGAGCACTCAAGGCCTTCTTAGCTGCTTGGCCATTTTAATTTTCAATACACTGGGAAGACACTTGTGTATTAGTTTGGATGGGAGTGCAGCTAAGACTAAAAACAAAATTAAATTGGGCAAGGCATTCTTAGCTCTAGGGATACACTGTCAGAAATGAAGGCTGCAGAGAGCAAGTAATGAAAACAACTGGCTGAAGAATGGCACACACAACTAAACATGGCTGCCTATAAATGGGACATTGCATGATGTCCTGGGGCACAGGAAGCACACACGTATAATCAGCAGCTACCTGGCAGCTGCCCTGCTGAATATGGACACTTACACATCTGCAAGGATTTGCAGGGTTCAAGGTGATCAAGAGAGAGGCTGGAGTCAACAAAAAAAACAGGCACTTTGGCTAGTTCAAATGTTAATCACAATCTTGGTAAATTTGGCAGCATCCCCTGGAAGAATCCATGTACATAGATACATCAGCGTTTGGCACAGTATTGTACAAACTCTACTAAGCTCTTTTAACCCCCGGCATTAAGTTCTTTTTCTTTGTTTAAAATATAGGCAAGAAGCTTATTCTGCTTTTCTACTTATTCAAAATATTTTTGTTTACTGAACTTTGTATACCTCCTTTAGTTCTAGGGGATTTCTTGCTCTCACTGATTTCTGAAGGAAGCTGTAAGAGTCTACACATCTCAAGGCTTGTTCCAGAGTTTTTACCCATCTCTCAATTCCTTTTCTATGTTAAAGTGGTAGCAAATATTTTGTTTCCCCTAACTCTCCAAGACTCTTTTCAATGTAGTTGGCAGAAAGCAGTTTTGGAAACCATTGGAAAACTTGGCTTATCTCCCCAAGCACTTTTGAACCAAGGGTTAGACCAAGCCACATCACGTACTAAACAAAGAGTGACAGATATAGAAAGACAAATGGATATTCATAGAACACCTGGTTTTATCTCTACTCCAAATTCTAGATTTGTTGCTGCTCCTGTTGCACATCTATATTTTCTTGAATCAAATAATTCCAGAAGGGCTTTTACATTGGCAAGAAGTTCAACTCTACCTTCTGCTGTTTTGGAAGGGAGGTTTAAATCAGTCCCCTATGTGCATAGGCTCTGTTCTTGCTCTTTAAAGGAAATCAATTCAACGGACCATATTTTTTAATTACCCTGGGCACAGAGAAATCTGGTTGAAACTCATTGAACCACTGATCAAAAAGTTCCCTGGCAGGTAAAAAAAAATTAAACTAGATTATCTTCTGTCTGATATGAACCATGAAACAACCCGAATAGTGGCTAAATTTTGCGCAGAGGTGTATAAAGATTGAAAAATGCATACAGTAGCTTGAGTGAATTTTTAACGCTGTGAAATTTGATTGTTGGATTTTATGTAAACCTTTGTGTATTTATTTATTTAATTTATGCCCCGCCCTCCCTGCCGAAGCAGGCTTAGGGCAGCTTACAAGAGCAACACAGAAACAGTAATAGCTTAAATAGGTAAAAAAAGGTAAAGGTTCCCTTGCTCGAAAGCCAGTCGAATCCGACTCTAGGGTTGCGGTGCTCATCTCAGTTTCAAAGCCGAAGAGCCCACCTAAAAACAATTCAAAACATAAAGTGCTAGCAAGTTGTAACTATACATTAAGGATGGTGGCAACACTTACTTTGTTCATCAGTTCTTGATCTTTATCACATATATACAACTGGCATAGATTGTAATGGCGGAGTCGGGCGCCCCTTTAGTGATGATGTTGGTGATAGTGATGGTGGCGGCTCCTTAATTGAAGGCCTGGTGGAAGAGCTCCATCTTGCAGGCCCTGCGGAACTGTAAAAGAACCCGCAGGGCCCAGATCTCTTCTGGGAGCTCATTCCACCAACACGGAGCCGCCACCGAGAATGCCCTGGCCCTGGTTGTTGCCAGTCTGACGTCTTTGGGCCTGGGAGGGTCAAGCGGTTTTGTGACCCTGAACGCAATGCTCGCTGGGGTACATATGCTGGTCATTGACTGTAAAATTAAAAATTTGATTTGATTTGTTCAATTAAGATGTGACACACACCCCAAACTTTTTTCAATTTTCCCAGTGGAAAATTAAGGCGATCGCTTTTAAAAAAAACCCCTCATTAAATATTTTTTCTTTTACAATGAGATAAATGCTTAAAAAAAAAGAACGCATATTATGAAGATTTTTATGCAAGGTAATCTACAATATTAGATAATAAGAATTCCTTGGTTTACTGTAGATATATATAATCAGGGATATATTTATTGTTTAAATGACAAATTTTGTCTACAATTAGTACACTGTAATCATAAATATTGTATAGATAAGTGTTTTCAATGTTATAAAATTTAACTCAGTATCCATGTATGTTAGCTCTGGGACTGCATGAGACAGTGGCTATCCAACTTGTTTTCTTTACTGTAAAATTTTCAACTTTTATTTCTTTCTACCTCACAGATGGTAAAAACCAAGATAAATGTGCTGAGAAAGCCCAGGGTGCACCAGTTTTCAACTCTGTTTCTATGTAGAACTTGGTGTATTTGCAATATGCCAAATACTTCCCATATAACATTCCACTAAATTATAAATAATTCGTTTTATGTTGTTAAACATATAGAAGCTTAGACCTGATAGAAAATTACAGCACAGTCCTCTGCAGAGTTAACGCCAATTTCAGTCAACCGATGTCAATAGGGTTAGACCGCAGATTCTGCATAGGAATGCACTATTCCATATATTTCCCCACAATTTCCTTTAAATATGGAGGAAAATTGGTTTTGGCCATAGCTTCAAAATTTCCAGAAATATTACATTCTGTATTATTGAGCTTCAACCAATGCACTTTTTAACCTAAATTAATTTCTAAAGAAACTGAGCTATGACCCAAACAAATAGAGCGCTCAGTTATTTCCTTTACTCCTGTCTGACAACAAAGGGTTGGGAAGGCCTTTGTCTAACTGAGAGCTGTGATGTCTAGTATCTGACAAAGAGAGCTTTGACTCTCAAAACTTTATGCCCCCAAAAAACTTTTTGTTGGTCTTTAAGTTGCTCCTGGATTCGAATCTTGTTGTTCTACTACAGACCAATACAGCTATCCTCTGAAACTGACTTTGCACAGAGTATAGATCTAATCTGTATTACATCTTAAAGGTTCATTTCTATCAGCCCACTCCTTTGCCCATGGGATCCTGTGCTATTTTTTGTGGACTTTATACATTTCTGTGGCCAGGGGGCCTGTGCAGTGTTTCGAGGCTCGTAGAATGTAGTTCTTTATGGCTTCATGGTTTGCGCTCTTTGCTGTATAACTGCTCAAAGGCCTTTGGGCTTATGCAATTTTCTGCGGCCTTATAAAATACTGAGTGGCCCAATAGTTTGATTTTTGAGATTTTTATGGACAGCTATGAAAAGTTGAGTTCTTTTGGGGAGAACAGCATGCCATACTGCAGAGAACAAGGCTTTGACCCGAAGTATATAAAAAAAAATATGCAGGGGAATCAAGTGAATTAAAATAATTTCCCACAGAAGATAAATCAATACTGAGAGAACTGTGGATATGTCAAATTAAAACATGAAACAAAATGCAAAACCGTGAGATGAAGCAGATCAAAAGGGAGGAGATTCACAGATATGGGGGTAAACCTGAAGATTAGTAAATTGGAGAATGACTCTTCAGAAAAAGATGCTAGTATACCACTACGATGCACCTAATAATATTGAAAACTTGGTGGGGAAAAGATTTTTAATTTGGTCTTTTAAACTAGACAACATCACAAGAATACCGTTCTGAAGGGAATCCCTGAAAATACTGAGAAAGATACAGCTGTATTTGTTGAAAGCATGCTATTCCTCTAGTATAGGTCTAATGCTCAATTTCTGGTACTTCTACTTAAAAATCTTTGGTAGCAGAGCTCAAAAAGATTACCCTGCTAAGACCTGGGAGAGCTGCTACTGAGAGTAACCAATATTGGGTGAGATGCACAGGAACAAGAATGGCCATGAACTGGCTCACGAACTTAAATACATGATGAACCAGGCCCAGCTCATGAACTGTTCATGCCATCCTGCCCCCACAAACCTCCCAGGTGGCTTTGGGAGGTTTATTGTGTGGTTTGTGTTGGCAGACATGCTGGTGCCGGTGGTGGGGCTTGGAGAAGGCATTTAAAGAGACTGCAGTCTCTTTAAATGCCTTAAGAACATAAGAGAAGCCAATGTTGGATCAGGCCAGTGGCCCATCCAGTCCAACACTCTGTCACACAGTGGCCAAAAATACCAGGTGCCATAAGGAGGTCCAGCAGTGGGGCCAGAACTCCAGAAGCCCTCCCACTGTTGCCCCCCCAAGCACCAAGAATACAGTGCATCCCTTGCTCCAGATCGAGAGTGCCTATCTATACCTTGTGGCTAATAGCCACTGATGGACCTCTGCTCCATATGTTTATCCAGTTCCCTCTTGAAGCTGTCCATGCTTGTAGCTGCCGCCACCTCCTGTGGCAGTGAATTCTGTGTGTTAATCAGTCTTTGGGTGAAGAAGTACTTCCCTTTATCTGTTCTAACCTGACTGCTCAGCAATTTCATTGAGTGCCCACGAGTTCTTGTATTGTGAGAATGGAGGGAAAAAAGTATCTACTTGTTCTATTCCATGCATAATCTTATAAACCTCGATTGTGTCACCCCTTAGTTGTCATTTCTCCAAGCTAAAGAGCTTCAAGCGTTTTAACCTTTCTTCATTGGGAAAGTGTTCCAACCCTTTTATCATTCTAGTTACCCTTTTCTGCACTTTTCCCAATGCTATAATATACATTTTGAGGTGTGTCCAGAACTGTACACAGTATTCCAAATGAGGTCGCACCATCAATCTACAGGTGAGTGAATGCCTTCTGAGTTCACTAGTGAGTTGCGCGGGTTCCAAAATCCATTTCTTTAAATAGCTTTTGCAAAACACACCCCATCACGAACCATGAACCGCTTCATCAAACAGAAAGGTCCGTGGAGGCTCGTGAGACCCCACAAACCATGAAGCTTCATGAATCTCCATTTTCCCAGTTCATGCCCATCCTTACATGGGAGCTCTCATGGGCAGTTCCGCAGGGTTCAATATTGGCATTAGTTTTATTAAAAATTTATGTAGGACCACTGACTAAGATTGTCCAAAGCTTTGGAGTGGGCTGTCATCAATATGCTGATGGCACCAAGTTGTATATCACAATAAATAAACCCCTAGAAACAGCTGCCACCATAGTAGGACAGTATCTGGAAACTGTGGTATTGTGGCTGAGGAAGAATGTGCTGAAGCGTAATCTTAATGTGGCAAATTAATGTAATGTTGGTAAGTTTAAGGTTATGCAAATTGGGACCAAAAAATCCCAATTTCAGGTGTAGGCTAATGGGGTCTGAACTTGCTGAGACTGAGAGGGGAAAAGATCTTGGGGTGGTAGTGGACAGTGTTCCCTCTAAGCTGAGTTAGTGTGAGCTAGCTCACAGTTTTTTAGCCTCCGGCTCACACATTTTTGTCTTAGCTCAGGAGGGATGGCTCCAGAGCAAACTAATTTATGCAGTAGCCAAATCACTTGCTCACAATGTTTAATGCCAGTAGCTCAGAAAGTAGAATTTTTGCTCACAAGACTCCACAGCTTAGAGGGAACATTGGTAGTGGATAGCTCAAATGAAAGTGTCCACCCAGTGTGCTGCAGTGGTGAAAAAGGCAAACTCTGTGTTAGGGATTATTAGGAAAGGGATTGAGAATAAAATGGCCGATATTGTAATGCCCCTGTATAGATCTATTGCGTGGTCTCTGGTCACCCTAGCTCAAAAAACAACAACATTGCAGAGTCGGAAAAAGTACAGAGGAGGACAACCAAGATGATTAGGGGGTTGGAGCACCTTCCCTATGAGAAAAGGCTGAAGTCTGCGACTTTTCATTTGAGAAAAGAGATGACTAAGGGGGCACATGATAGAGGTTTATAAAACTACGCAAGGGGCGGAGATAACTGACAAAGAGAAAAGTTTCTCCCTTTCCCTCGAGGGCATCCAATGAAGATGATGTGCAGTAGGTTCAGGACAGACAAAAGGAAATACCACTGTACACAGAGAGTGATTAAAATGTGGAATTTGCTGTCAGAGGATGAAGTGATGGCCATAGGAATAAACAGTTTTAAAAGAGGTTTAGATAGATTCATGGAGGATAAGTCTATCGATGGCTACTGGCCATAGTGACTGACTGAGGGGAACCTCCACATTCAGAGCCACTAAACCTCTGAATCCCGGAGCCAAAATACAACATTTATTTATTTATTTATCCTTGGATTTATATCCCGCCCTACCCCGACTCGGCCTCTCTGCCCTGTTGTTGGCCCTCCAAAGGAACTGATTGGCCACTGTGTGAGACAGGATGTTGGACTAGATAAGGGGTGGCCAAACTGCAGCTCGGGAGCCGCATGTCGCTCTTTCACACAATCTAATTTAATGTTAATAAAAAGCAAATTTGTATATTTTTCAATAAAAATGTGTGTGTAATTTTTTCATGTGTTGCAACTCTCAAACATCTGACGTTTATTCTGTGTGGCTGTTACGTTAAGCAAGTGTGGCCACCCCTGGACTAGATGGATTATTGGTCTGATCCAGCAAGGCTCTTATTCTTATGCTCTTAATCTTGATAAGACAGAGATGATGCAGGATGGAAAAGCTGAGGTTTCTAATGGGTAACCTACCAACCTTGAATGGTGTGGCTCTATTATTAACAGACCAGACTCAGTTAGGAGCCTGGGAGTTTTGTTATATCCAGCTCTTTAGTTGAAAAAAGCAAATATTCCCAGGTAGCAAAGTGCCGTTTTTCTATTTCATATGACATGCAAATTGTCCTCTTTCTTGAATCCAGCCAACCAAGCCACACTAATCCACAGTATGGTAACCTTGAGACTGGACTAATATAATGTGCTCTATGTGAAGATGCCCTTGAGGACAACATGGAAGCTACAAACGATAAAGAATGCAGCAGCTAGACTGTTGACAGGGGTTCAGAAAATTTTTTCACTACACTGCATTCCAATTTTCTTTTGTGCTCAATTCAAACCACTGGTGTTAAACTCTAAAAGCCCAATGGAACCCTGATATCCATAGGTCCACCTGCAGCCATGTGCTCCCATGGCAACTCTGATCCCCCGACTAGGGATTATTAGCTGTTCCTCCACTCAGCTCAGGGAACTGTTATTTTCCAGCTTATGCTTCCTCAGTGGCTGCACCTGTCTTGTCGAACGGGCTCCGCAAACCCTGAATACATTTGAGGCTCTGTAGAGCAGAACTTTTCTGACATGCCTTAAGCAGCCCATGAATGGAGGTTGTGCTTTGCTTCCTTTTATTTGTCCTTTTCTTGAGGTGATATTGTATGTATTTGGCTTTAAATTTGATGTAAGCAGCTTTGAGTCCCATTGACTGGAAGAAGAGAAAGCTATAAATACAAAAGTTAACTTGAATAATGCTAGAGCATCAAGTGCTCTCTGACCATGCATTGCCTCTTAATTTTCAGGGTCACTCAACCTTTCCCACCCTGATTTGCATCAAATATCTTCATCTCCTTGCCACACTCATACAACAAAACTATCACCCAGGAACCATTTTCACTTTACCATGTCACTTACATCTTTCCTGTCCTTCTCAGGAACGACTTCCACTGCTAAAGGTTTCTCTTAGCTTCTTCTGTCCACAACATTTCCTAGTGTTGTGACTAAAGACAACACAAAAGCACTTTCACACCATCCAAGCATGAATTCTTATGATGCATTCACATGATTACCATCTCACTTGGGGCTGCTGGTGGTAGCTACTGCTGGTACCTAAGAATACAGCAATGATACATAGAGCTAACAGAATCTGGAAGTTCCAAGCAATTTAGTTGTCACATAATAGCTAGTCTCCAAAATTCACACGTTATGATATGAACCTGCACTAAAGGGAGTAACTATGACTTCCTCTCTCTCTCTCTCCCCTTCTCCTTAGAGTACCTTCTAAAATAAGAATCAGGATTACTATTTTCTAATGTTATGAAATAACTATATAGTGAGCCCGTGGAGTAACACATAAGCAACATGTACTAGTGCTATGCTTGGTGTACATACACCGTAAAAACAGTTTCAGAGTCATATGAAATTGTAATTGTGGAAGTTAGTAAATAGAAAAACCTCAGTACCACTGCCAAACTACAATTCCTACTACTTTTGTCTAAAGGAATCCATGACAGCTAAACTGGTATAAAACCAGCCTCAAGTTTTGATGTAGATATGCCCTTGAAAAATCTTCATCTACAACAGTAGTCTGGTTGTCTGAATTTCAAAGGTAATTCCCTATGACAAGAAAACAAAAGCTGGGAAAGTTGTAAAAACATGTCTGTCATTTTGGAGAAATGGAATGAAGTTAATATTCTGACATTTAAAATGCCATGGCTGCAACCCAGCACAAGTACTTTATTTCAATGGGATTTCAGTGCACATAACTCTGTTGGCTCCCAGCCCATGAATTTACTAGAGAATGCCTAAAATATAAATATACATTGTGAGGAATGACAGTATACCGAATATATTTTGGAGAATTAGTGTCTTAAACACACAGGCAGCAAATGACGGGTACCTGGCAGCGCGGATGGAGTTTAGAGTGGATGTACAATGATGTGTGAATGTGTGGGCCTATGAAGTGATAAGTATGTGATAAATAGCACAGGCATATGTCAAATAAATAAGCCACATACGTGTGCAATCTATCACAGAGGTTTGACTGATCCCATAAATATGCTAATCCACTTCACCTGGAATGTATTCAATTTCTCAGGCCCTCTAGACTCATTACTTTCTGAGGAGAAATCTCAACCAAGTAAGAGTTGTGGTGCATTCTCACTTCCCTCACTTTCATAGGATCAAACGATATGAGATTTTTTAAAATGAGCCAACTCTTTTCCCACAGCCATACAACACCTGTGAGGAAAATCATTTAATAAATCCGCGGGGGCCTAATTCAGCTCAGGACCATGGTGTGTGGTGGAGGGGCTCCTCTTCCTCCCCCCCCTGCCCACCCCATTTCCCCAAGCTGAAATGCCCATGGCACAGGGGAGAAGGCAGGGGCCTGTGGCAGGTTTTTAAAATGACATTCACCACAACTGCTGTGTGGCTGTGGGGAATTGTTTGTTGTTGTTGTTCAGTCACACAGCCGAGTCCAACTCTTTGCGACCCCATGGGGAACTATTACTTATTATTTATTATTTATCGCATGGCAAGGTTGTGGGGAAAGCAAACTGGATCTGGGGAACCCAGAACTGATGTTCAAAAGTCTTGTATTACCTGTTCAAAAGTCTTGTATTACCTGACCCTTAGTGTGTGAAGAAAGTGGTAACTGTGGTGCAGTGCATTTGTCTGAATGTGGGATCACTCTAGTCTCCAGGGCCTAGATTATAAAGAAGTGTATGTGGATTTCAGGTACTGGGAGACCCTATGGTTCAAAATAGAAAGCTGCACAAACCACTTCCTCGCTTTCTCCACATGGCTGGAAAGTGGGAGACACATGGATACATGAAACTGCCTTAAACTGAGTCAGACCATCTGTCCATCAAGGTCAGATTTGCCCACTCTGACTCACAGTGGTTCTCCAGTGTCTCAGGGAAAGGTCTTCCACATCATCTACTACCTGATCCTTTTACCTGGAGATGCTGGGGATTGAACCTGGGACCTCCTGCACACCAAGCAGGTGCTCTGCCACTGAGCCACGGCGCATCTAAGACTCTACCAAGTAGAGATTATGTTCTCATGTCCTCTTAGATTTCTCTCAAGAAAATGGCAAGCGAGCAGTGCCTATATCTTGATTTACAATTGCTTCATTTAATGACAAACTCTGGCTTCTTGTTATGGAAGTGAATCTTGCAAATCCTTGGGCTTGCATGCTCTCTTCCCCTTTTGCTTTGATACTGAAGACTACAGCATTCTCAACACTCCACAGTTTGCCATTTTGTTCTCTTACATACAAACTGGGATTAAACAGTGTTTTAGAATCTTGGAGTGTAGGCCGGATAGAAAAACAAAACAAGATCTTGGTTTGTCAGTTCAGAAGAAACCATAAAGTCTGTCATGCAAGAGCAAGGCTTCGGTTCCGAAGCCACAACGGAGGAGAGGAGAGAGCAGAGGACACAAGCCCACAGGCTTTCAAGGCTCATTCCCATGACGTGTGAATGCCACCCAAGAAAATCTACAGGTTGACTGTGTATCAGATGTGCAATCCCTCCCAAATTTATAGGGTAGCACACAGGGATTCTTTGCTGTATTTTAAAAAAAATGTTCTCTGTTGTTTTCTTATAATTTGTATCCTGTTTTTCTTCCTCCGCCACCCCTTCAACTTCAGTAGGGGTCCACATGTTATGGGAGGAATCATGAACGAGAAAGGAAACCGGTCACGACCTTCCTCAGCCAGGGGCAACTACCTCTTACCGCACTGCCAACTGCTTGTTTATGAAAATGCATGCAGTGGATAGTCACGAGTGAGACATCAGGAACTGAAGAGGTTGTTATTTTATATTGCCTGGTTCGAACAAGCCAGTGTTCTGACACGCTGGAATTATTTTGCTTTTTAAAATTGTATACATTATTATTACTGTTTTTCTTAATCCCACTTTTCTCCCCTTGTGAGTTTTTTTTGTTGTCGTCGTTAAAACGCTGAGCGAGCAAACCTCAAACAGGTCTACTCAGAGGTAAGTCCCATTTTATTCAATGAGGCTCACTCCCAAGAAAGTCTTCTTAGGACTAGAATCTACATCAGCTGAAGTATGAAAATGGAACATTTTAAAACCAACTTTTACATTTACAGTAAATCTGCTCCCAGGGGATGCACTCCATTGCCTTCTCTTCAGTTCCATGTTGGAAACGAGGTTATCTCCTGTCCTAGTAGACCAAGGAGGAAACTCCCTCCATGCTCCCCATTTCAGTTCAGGCACAGGGCGGTATTTTGCAAAATCTCTACCAACCTACCAACTAGTGTTCCCTCTAAGCTGAGTTAGTGTGAGCTAGCTCACAGTTTTTTGGCCTCTGGCTCAGACATTTTTGTCTTAGCTCAGGAAGGATGGCTCCTGAGCAGTGTTCCCTCTAAGCTGAGTTAGTGTGAGCTAGCACACCGTTTTTTAGCCTCCGGCTCACACACTGTTGTCTTAGCTCAGGAAGGAGGGCACCAGAGCAAACTGATTTACGCAGTAGCCAAATCACCGGCTCACAACTTTTAATGCCAGTAGCTCACAAAGTAGAATTTCTGCTCACAGGACTCCACAGCTTAGAGGGAACATTGCTCCTGAGCAAACTAATTTATGCAGTAGCTAAATCGCTCGCTCACAACTTTAATGCCAGTAGCTCACAAAGTAGAAGTTTTGCTCAGAAGACTCCACAGCGTAGAGGGACCATTGCTGGTTATGTGTAAAAAAGAAAGCCCTTATGTTTTAAACCAAACAGCTAATCAACCATTATGACAAGCTGATGATACTGAAATTACACTCCTTCCCTTATTCTTCCCTGCTGGCTGTTGTATGCACTGGACAACATGGGCCCCATCTGGTGGTCAAAATCAGCCATGAAGTTACCACGTACGGTACCTCCAGAAACTGCCTTAATTATAAGGCCAAATGCACCAAGAGCGGAATGCCTGCTCCAGGAAACAAATAGCACTCCATCATCTGGACCCGACACCCTCTCGTGCCTAAATACACATAGGGCAAATGCTGCTTATCGGAGTGCTAGCTTTACCTGGCAAGTTGCTAATGAATGCACGTGTTAACAGAGACAGGAGCTATGATCGCAGCCATATTTAGAAACTACGTAGCATTTCATGTATATTATCTCAGTAATCTTTACAGCAACCCCTGTAGGCCACAGTATTAGTGACACTTTGTAGGTGAGAGGCTGAAAACAGGAACACTGCGGATTGTTTAAAGCAATCTCATGAACTGAGAGACTGGAGATTTAAACCAGGGATTTCCAGCTCAAAGTCCAGGATGTTAGTTTTGGTTAAGGCTTCAGCCCCCCCCCCCCCAATTCCAAAGAGATGAGACCAAATGCAGGCCCCACATTAGACTCTCCTCACCAGTTCCTGCCTCAAGGCTCCTCACTTCCCAAATTCTTAGGCTCTTCCCCATTTTCTTGGTGTAGTGGTAAAGAGCAGTGGACCCTAATCTGGGAGAACCGGGTTTGATCCCCCACTCCTCCACTTGCAGCTGCTGGATGACCTTGGCCAAGCCATAGTTCTGTCAGAGCTGTTCTTTCAAGGACAGTTCTCTCAGAGCTCTCTCAGCCCCACCTACCTCACAGGGTGTCTGTTGTGGGGAGGGGAAGGGAAAGGAGATTGTAAACCACTCTGGGACTCCACGTGAAGGGCAGGGTATAAATCCAAGTTCTTCTCTTCTTCTTCCTTATGTAGGTATGAATAATTTCTGCAGCCACAGTCTTCCCTTCCTAACTCTTAACAAATACTACCTTGTTTTGTGAAGTTGTTTGTGTTGGAATTCTCTCACTAACACTGCTATATGAGCTCAGATTGGGGGATGAGGACACACAACTCCTAAATTGTTAAGTATTCTCTCTTTCCTGTTGATATATGGACTTTGGGTTCTGTCCCACTTGAGGTTGTACTCACACAATCCTATTCTTTGCTGATTTAAACTGAACAGAAGGGTGAAGGAATCTGAGACAGTTGAAGAATCAGCTAATGGTTGAGACTGTACAACAGTGAACAGACAATGATGGCCAAGATGGCGCCAAGGCAGCTGCTCTGATTTCTAACGCTCTGCAAGTTATCTGCTAACAACAGTGAACATCCAGTTAGTGTCCTAATGATGGGAAAGAACAGTTTGAATTCCACTCTGCCAGCTGCTGCCCTTTTGGTATAATACAGTTACCTTGAAAATAAGTAACTGTGCCACTGCTTTCATGGTAGTTTGATGTGCCTGGTGACCAGTGCTCCCTCTAAGCTAAGTTAGTGTGAGCTAGCTCACAGTTTTTTAGCCTCTGGCTCAAACATTTTTGTCTTAGCTCAGGAAAGATGGCTCCAGAGCAAACTAATTTATGCAGTAGCCAACGCTCACCCACCCACAACTTTAATGCCAGTAACTCACAAAGTAGAATTTTTGCTCACAAGACTCCACAGTTTAGAGGAGGAGGAGGAGAAGATGAGGAGGAGGAGATTGGATTTATACCCCGCCTTTCAGTTGGAGTCTCAGAGCGGCTTACAAACTCCTTTCCCTCCCCCTCCCCACAACAGACACCCTGTGAGGTAGGTGGGGCTGAGAGAGGTCTTTCGGGAACTGCCCTTTCAAGGACAGCTCTGATAAAACTATGGCTTGCCCAAGGTCATCCAGCAGCTGCAAGTGGAGGAGTGGGGAATCAAACCCGGTTCTCCCAGATTAGAGTCCACGCTCTTAACCACTACACCAAACTAGGAGCATTGCTGGTGACATAAAAATGCCTTCACCTATCCCAGCGTTGTGACTGAGAGCAGCTCATCCAGGTCTCGGAATGAGGTCTTTTCCGACCATCCTACCAAAGACCTGTTTAACTGGAGATGTCAGGGATTGAACATATTGAACACATGAAGCTACTAAATACTGAGTCAGGCTATCTGTTTATAAAAATTAGCACTCTAATGGGCAACAACTCTCCAAGGTCTCAGGGAGAGGTCTTTCACATCTGACCTGGGACTTTCTGCATACAAAATAGGTGCTCTACCAGTGAGCCACAACCCTTTGAAGCGAGGACAACTAGAATGCAAAGTGTGCCTTCTCCCACTACTATCGTCCCTTTTCTAGAAGTACTGCCCTAGAGTAAACCGCTGTGATCCACTAGTGAGAGAAGGTCTGCTTCCCTCTTTGGCACAGGGAGACTTTGGTGTACTCTCATTAGGCAGGTACCGTGAGAATTATCCTTCAGTCGGATCAGTGCCAAATTTCATTCTGTCTGCTGGTCTCACAACAAGATCAGTATTGTGAACAGCAATGTTTAATTGTTCATTACTGAAAAAGCACATAGAACTTCTAGAAAAGATGTCACATTTACAGGATACAGGAATACCTGTTCGGTGCAATACATTAAGATTGCAGGATCCCCCCCCCCCAAATAATAGAGTAACTAAATTGTAAGGTGGGACTGATTTACATTTTAATTGCTTATGGAAATAACTATGATGTCTGCATGCAGAGTATGCATGCTTATCAATTTGTTATAACTTGTCTTCACACCTTACATGTGAGAACACTTTTTCTAATGTGCATGAAACTTCCAAGATGCAATTCTGCAAAGAAAACAAACTATCCCAACTAAAGGAGTGTCTTACATAAATGCAAAACATTTAACACCTACAGCCTTTGAGAGAATAATTTGGCTCTGGGTGTGTATATCGTTTCAGCTCATAAAACCCATGCTTCAGGACTTAACATGAGTTGGGTTTGTTTGTAAGTATGTCTCTGGGCATTTCAGTGAGAACAATTCTCACCATTTCGTTAGGTTTGCTATTCTTCTAAATGGGGGCTGATTTTTTTTAATTAAAAAGTTAAAACATCTGTATACCATATTATGCTTGAAAATCATATAAAAATGAATTCTGAGGAATTAGATTATTCAGAACCACTGTTTGCTTAATGATAAGTAAATGTTATACATAAGTATAAGTATCACAAGCACCTTATATTGTTTATAAAATCACAACAAAATAATTAAAAGCAGTAGTAGTATGAAAAAGTAGAAAAGACTATGAATGGATATACTTGAACTTTGCTTTCCATATTATGTCTTAAGATGTGTTTTTCTGTTTATGGGAACCAATTAAAGGCACCTTCTATTTTAGCTTTGGTTAAGCGTCACTCAACTGCCAGCTCATCTGGATAGCACACAATAACGTAACAAAGAGAACATCCTATGTGTTTTGGAAAAGTGTTACCCTTTAAACCAAAACAGAAAAAAGGAGAAATTATACAGAAACCATTATGATTTCAACAAAATACTGCATGTAAGAAAAAGCTGAACATCTAAATCAAACTAAATACCAGCCTCAAAGAAGCATACAAATAGCAAATCATAGCAACAACAACAAAAAATTGTAATATTTTGCTCAATGTACTTGTCAGTCCAGGAGAGAACACATCTCATAAATGTAAATGAACAGTAGTTGAATGTATTCACTGTTTTCTCAATGAAGGTATGTGAGTTCAGAAGAAAAAAAAGAAGAGGCGGAAGGAAATGACACTGAGACAGAAAGGCCTTTTCCAGTAGGGGGGAAGAAAGGCAACAAAAGAGTCAGGATATCAGAGGCAACAGGAGGTTTCAGAGGTAAGGAAGTCAAAAGAAGAGGCAAGCTCTGTCAGACGGGCTTGGCACGTGAAGGGAATGATGCACAACAATAAACTGTTGGGAGAGAAAAAAAGAGCAAATAATAAAATAAATGCTGAACAAAAACAATGTGTTAAATTAGTATCTTCCAGCATGCTTGCAACTAGTACAGATGGGAGTAACTTTCATTTGTGTAAACAGTTTTAATGCCTCGCTCCAGTGCAAAGACAGCCTACTCCCAAAGCTCCTAAGAATACATTAAGATATGTTCAATAGTTTCCAAACTGAGCTGGTTTCCCAGTGAGAATGTCCATAATGGTAAACAAGCTTCCCTGAAAGTTAATTCACCTTCCATCCACTACTCATCTTCCCTGCCACTGAAGCCACAGGGAAGCACTGGGTATAACCTAGGGCTGCATCAAAATGATACATGCAATGCAAGCCAGGTTGGGGCTCAGTCACATGTTCTGTTGGGGACTCACCTTAAAAAAAAATCACTTGGTCACTCAGTGTAGCTTGGAGCACTGGAAGGCTTCTTCCCTCCTGCGCTATTTCCCCTAGTGGAAACAGCCACAAAGGAGCCCTTGGGTTCCACGTGTCCTCGATTACATGATCCTAGGATACATGGAGCCCGAGGAAGGGGCAAATAGCCCCCCCCAGCTGTTTCTGCTAGAGAAAACAGCACAGGGATGAAAGGAGAAGCCCCTCTTTCCTGCTCACACCACTCTAAGCTGTGCTAAGCAGATCCCCCGAGAGTATGCATGATTGCGAGCCAACGTGTTGAGGAAGCCATGACCTGGCTCAAGTCACATGTATCATTTAGATGCACCCTAGGGCTATGATCTGTACCTAGGAATCACTGAGCTGCAAGCATATGACATTAGAGTCACACAGGCCCATAGCCAGGATTTTTAAATTCAGGGGGCCCTCAAATAAGTCAGGGGGGACCCCATGCAGACCCCCCCCAAGGGAGCACCACAAATACATTGGAAGTTGGGGGGCCTTGGGAGTATGTCAGGGGGCCGGGCCCCAAGATGCCCCACTGTAGTTTTGAGCCTGGAGACACAGGAAGAGGGAGAGACAGGTTACAATTCCATCAGCATCAAAGCGAGGACCATGGGCAGTAATCCTAGAGATCTGGGGACAGGAAACAGAAGCTGAACACCAGGTGGTACATTGTCACGAGGAACAAGTCAAACATGAGACTCATGGAGGAGTTCTCTACACACCACTGAGTGATCTCACCATCCTGCTCTTCCTCTGGGTGTATATGCAAATAGGAGCAGAAGCAGTGCTGTTTGCACACTAGCAACAGTGTCCTTCCATAAGGCAGCCCCCAAAACAGAGAATCCAGAGGGGTCACAGAGCAGGTGGGGCTCTGTGACCCACTTGAGGATCTTGCCCACTGATCTAGAGACCACTCTTGGTTCACACAGGGCAATAAGGAAGGCCAGGCACCAGCAAGAGGTTGTAACAGAGCCTTTCCCAAAGATCCCACAATACTCCATCCAGCCCTGAAGCAACACAGCCATCATCTATTTTGTATAGTTTAATACTGGTGAACCTGGACAGGTGGTAGGTCATCTGCAAATTAGGATATCTGATATGAACACATCTGTAGGAACATGGCAGGAAACTGCTTAGATCAGGGGTGTCAAACATACAGTCCATGGGCCAGAATCAGCCCCTGCAGGGCTCCTATCCGGCCCGTGAGCAACTGGCTCTCATCTGTTGCCTGCTTCTGACACCGCAGCTTGCTGTTGCCCAGCTCTCTCCTGCTTCCTGCTTCACAGAGGAGAGAAAGAAAGCCAAGCCTCCTTTCCCTCGATTGGCTGAGTGCTCCACACACCCTCCACACCTGCTACCCCTCTGCATATCACTCCTAATCTAATCAAGCCTGCTATTGTCATTCAGCATCTGAAATCATCTTTATAAAGTTTATATCTCTGGTACCTCTTGTTACATTTTATGGCACACATGGCCCAGCCAAACAATGTGACATTTATGTCAGATCCAGCCCTTGCAACAAGTGAGTTCGACACCACTGGCTCAGGTGGATATATCTTTCTAAAACTGCCACTGAAACGCCACATTTTTCCAAGTAAGGATTAAACTGGTGGTGGCATTGTGAATATAGCTTGGTCAAATAAATGTAGGTAGCCATGGTGAGGATCAAACCAAGAGCCCAAGAAAGCTCAAAGTTTATCAAGCTGAGATTTCACCCCAGTAAATAATATTTAAAACACTTCAGAGGTGATTTCTGGGTACTGTCAAAATTTCACAGCAAATTGCCCTAAATCCAAGTTCAAGAGCTGCTGTTGTTTTTTTTAAACTATAGAACTGAATCTTAGCCTTTTGAGCTTCAGTTTTTGTGTGCACATGCCCCCCCCCCCCAAGCACTGTTAATATTTCTAAAATCAGATAAAAGTCTATTAGGGACAACTTCTGGAAAGAAATTTTACAGAAAAGGTACTTGAGCAGCAGGTACTGAACAAAGGCCTTCTGTTCTTACTGTGAACACCTGAGAATTGATAAGATGCTCTATTTATTTATTTATTTATTTATTTATTATTAATATTTATACCCCGCCCTCCCAGCAAATCAGCTCAGGGCAGCTTACAGAAGTCAGGTGACGGTGAAGTCCTTCACTACATCAAGTAAATCACTAAGCATGTTCCTGTCCATGCCTCCTTTTCAATCCAATCCAATCCAATCCAATCCAATCCAATCCAATCCAATCCAATCCAATCGATTCTCAGTCAGGAGGTAGCCCTATACCCAGCTACACAACGTCAGCTACACAACGCCCTGCAATCTGACGTGACTTGTTTGTGGGCCTCTTCCACGTTACAATTTCCCCGTATGCAGAAAACAATCAGTTCAGGGCAAAGGGTCTGGCAGGCCCATTTTCTAATGTGGAGAGATTTTTCTTTTTGTAGGAAAAAAGCATTCAAACATATGAATCCCTGCATGGGATCTTAAATGGCACAGTCCAAGCACACATTTCCTGTCTCAGTGAGAAGCAGGATACAGAAGCATCTGTCAAATCTAGGGTTATTTTTTTTAAAAAAGAAACTATATTCAGTATTTAAGTAGATATGTACTTGTCTGTGCCCATTACCAGTGGAGACAGGAGAGTACACACCACTTAAAATGAAGACCTTTTAGGGGCAAGGTGGATGCAACATTACATGTAATTACTGCTTACTCTGCTGCCAGCCTAACTTCGCCCCACAGAAGTCGCCATCGTCATGGAATCCTGCAAAGGGATTTTCAAATCCAAACTTCTTTTAACTTTTAAATATATACAAGAGGGGGACCCGCGATACCCGCGGGGGGGGGG
>NW_015159746.1:73091-146532 GCF_001447785.1 Gekko japonicus
GGCCGGCCGGCTCGGGGGAGGAGGCGGCAGCGGCGGCAGCTAGGCTCTCCTCCCCGGCCGCCCCCCCTCCCTACCCACCCGGCGGCAGCGTTCGCAGAGCGTCTCCTGCGCATGCGCAGGAGACGCTCTTGCACTTTCAGGGGGATTTTAACATCCCCCCGAATTTTTTTTAACTTTTTTTATTTTTGTGCACACGTGGGGACTGGCCCACGTGTACACAAACCTCCCCCAGCCCCCCAGCTGCCTCCTCCGTGCTGATTTAAGTATCCGCACGGAGGGGGCAAGTTGGGAATTAGATATATAGATGAATGTAAACTATGGGGTGGATCCGGCAGAAAAGCTAGCTGAAAAGCTAGCAGAAGCTGTTGGTGAAGTAGATGGTTCCATGCTGTCCCTCTCCTCAAGCAGCCTGGAAACCTGGGATTTCACATCACAGACTGGGCTGCTGCAGCAATGAAGGGTAATCGGGTGAAACCAGTAGATCCAGGTGGGTAGCCGTGTTGGTCTGAAGCAGTATAACAAAGTTTAAGTGGGACCCTTAAAGACCAACAAAGTCTCCAATACTTTGGAGACAGGGTTTAGGGATCTGTGAAATTTTTTAATGCAAAATGGGTTGCTGAAGTTGGGGAACCTCTGTTGAATGTGGGCTATTTAGTACTATGTCCCAAAGGAGAATCTTCATGCGAGATTGGGTACAAAGTTAATTGAAAGGGAAAAAACACTACTAAGTTACATGGGACAAAACTAAACAAAGCACACGATTTCAGCTTGAAGTGCATAACTTAGTGTTCTTTGCAAGCATTACCTTCTCAAGATAATAATGATCATCATTAGTAAAGAGTCCACATCACTGCATCTATGTCATTAGTCCAAGTTAATATAAATGCATTGAGCAGCATAGAAAGGAAAGAGGCTGGAAAGGAAAGCACATGTATGGCTGGAAAGAGAACAGAGGAAAGTCTGGAAAAGCCACCCTCCCCCTTGTTGGTACATAAGTGAAGAACAAAACACACAGTTATTCAAACATACATTTAGGTACCAGCTTGGTTGTGTCTGTACCATCTGTTCCATTGTACAATACAGGTGGGTCCATATCTGAGTCTGGAGGAGGGTATGGTGGGGGCGGGGGAATCACTAACTGGGGTGGACCACGCGTGTTGCCTCTAGGAGGCTTTTGTGGCACATGCCGTCCATCACCTACAGGGGAATCAATTAGAATTCACTAGTTACTGTAACATCACGTTAATTGTCTACTGTTTAGCTTTGCCTTAATGCATCCAATCATCTCCTTCCCAAAACCACTACCCCACTGACCAGTGTCTGGAAAGAAGGTTGTCTCATTGTGTCCTCATTAGTGGCACCTAATAGACCATCATGTCAAAGATCACACTGAAGATGTATAAGCCAATCCATGTTTTTTCCCCCCACGGTCATTTGGTAGTACAATTCGACGCACGATTACTCTAGTCTAGGCCCATTTATTTCAGTGGGCTCACAGTGGTGTAACTCTGCACAGGACTGTACTGTAAGTCCCCAAAATCATAAATGATCACCATGCCATGAGTAATTGCTTACTTGAACTCATCTTTTTGGTTTTGAGTGGTCTGGTCTGGTCAGAAGTGAACATCAGCGCTGCACTTTATCGTATTTTGTTCTCCTTTCTCCTGCTTATTTATTTGAATATTTGTGCCCCAACTTTACCTCGTGGCTCAAGGCGGTTTGTGCTAGCTTTTGTGCATGATAGAAATAAAGTATCCCATCACCCTTTTTCCAGTGCTGCGTATGGACTCCTTATTCTTTATTCTCACAAGAAACCTGTGAGATAGACTAGTCTGAGAGAGCTCCACTACTGAGCTGGGAATCTGAACTGAGTTCAGTCTGGACACTTTATCCACTACATCGTGTCTGGACCACCAGACATAAGTTTGGTTCTCCTTCATCCAAGCTGTCCCAGACCACAATGCAAAATTATTAGGCAGTCACAAATCCTTCTCCATGTTGTTACCAAATGTGCCATAGTTACAGACGGAACAGCAGAAAGTCATGACAGTCAGAACGACTAAAGAGACTAATTTTTTTGAAAACTGTCATTCACCATATTAAATTCTTAGAGGATGCAAATAAAGATGGCAATGGTGCAGGCATGTCACGGGAAAGTGGACACCTGTCGCCACTTCAGTCCTGGGGCATTAAAGGTGAGGTACTAGGTCAGGGGTGGCGAACACGTGGCTCTCGAGCCGCATGCGGCTCCCGGCCAAAATGAATGCGGCTCTTTGCCTCTTATCATTATTTTGTATACTGTGGCTCTTTGCCAAGTTTGGATTTTGTTATGCTGCTTCTGAGGAGGGACCTCTGAGGAGAGATCTCCGAGCGCGTAGTCCCGCCCCCAGGCTGCGTCATCACGTCGTTTGCCAAGTTTGGATTTTGTTATGCTGCTTCTGAGGAGGGACCTCTGAGGAGAGATCTCCGAGCGCGTAGTCCCGCCCCCAGGCTGCGTCATCACGTCGTTTGCCAAGTTTGGATTTTGTTATGCTGCTTCTGAGGAGGGACCTCTGAGGAGAGATCTCCGAGCGCGTAGTCCCGCCCCCAGGCTGCGTCATCACGTCGTGTGAGTGTTTGTCTGTTTTGGCAGGTCACTGTGTGGTGTGGCTCTCTGACTCTCACAGTTTAAAATTTTGGCTCTTTTTGTCGAACTTGTTCGCCACCCCTGTACTAGGTGAATGCAAATATAGAAACAGAGCCAAAAGGTTTTGCCTAAAGCATGAGGCATTTGTAATGGAAGCAATTAGACTTGACAGTGTGCTCATTTATGATATCACATATGCACGTCTTGGATGCTTTATGAAATGTAAGGCCAAAGGCATAAAATTAAGTCTTAAATGCATCAGGAAACCTTTTAACATGGTCCTCTTAATGTACTGGCTAATTACTTCTGAAGCATATGAGTTCTCATATGCTTCTGAAACCTGTCAAAAGTGACCATTCATTAAGATATACCAAGCATGATGACAACTGATCTCAGTAAGATTTTTCACCATATAAAGCCTGTTCAATATCTGAAGGAATACGTATTTTTCATACCGGATTGATTCATGTTATGATTTGGAAATATGTGGTAACTGCCCCCAATATACACATACCTATCCCCTATGAATGATTAACATGGCTGAATGCATGTGCAGAATTGTTTGGGGTGCATGAGAACATTAAAAGATTGAAATGGTCCTGTTGGAGGCTGTGAAGAAATGTGGTTTTCTTTGGAGGTTGGAACTGAGAAAAACCTTCACCTTGTGTTTTAAAAAGTGTTCTCTCTCTCTCTTGGCAGAGTACAGGCAGGATGGGGTGGGCAGTCCACTGCTCACCAGCTTCGCCCACCAAGCCTTTAAATATGCAAATGAAGGGCCAGGAGGGCACAATGAGATGGTTAAGACACACACACACAAACACACACACGACTCCAGCTAGACATGCGATATCTAGCAGAGAACTTAAGGGGCTAGAAAGACTTCAGGAAACAATTCCTGGAGACTTCAGAAAAAGCTTCTTTGACCTGGCCTGACCTGTCAATGGGAGGAGAAAAATGACAAAGTTCCTGGGAACGAGGCGGGTTGATGCTGATTCCATCAAGGCAGACAGAACTCTTGCTTGAGGTCTATGGCAGGCAGCCATTGCCATGTGCCAGGCTGCACATCTGGGCAGAGGCTTCAAAGTAATGGGAACCCTTTGTAGCAGCTGAAACCTTTTAAGCTAAGGAGCCCACCTTAGACTAAGATCCACTAGGGCATGTACAGAGGAACTGCGTTTTACCTTTTTCTTTTGAATCCCTTGTGCCATCTGTGGCTGTGCTGAGAATACGTGTGTGGACATTTCCTTTTAATAAATGCTTTATAACTTTTAATGCTGGTAGTCGTTTTCTGTAGACCTTAGATCTAGGGTTGTCAGGTCCTACCTGGCAGCCAGCGGGGGGTATCCTTGGTCCTTTCCGGGATCTTCTGCCTTGTGCACACTCGTGCACCCGGACATCACCCGGAAGTGACATCATCACGTCACCAATGTCAGGGGGTGACGCTCTAATTCTTGGGCAAGACTCTATGGTTTGTAGCTGGTTTTACCATAGAGTTTTGCCCAAAAACTAGAGTGTCACTGCACAATGTCGGCAGGGGGTCTGGGAACCATACTTAGACCGCCATCATTCTGGGCACACTATTTTAAAAAGGAGCACCAGGAAGGGGAAGGCAGTCAGCTGGTGAGCGGCTGCTCCGTCGGTGACGGACAAGGCAGTAAGCTATCGCTGTGGTAACCAGACGCTGGATAGCAGGAGACTCAGAGGCGAAGCATCAGAAGGGGGAAGGGAAGCTGGGAGTCCAGGCCCTCTCAGTGAACAATTCTTACAAAGGCCAGGTGGTGGCAACAGTTGAACAGCAGAGAAAGAAAAGCCCCTCTGGGTGTTGAGAAAGCCACATGGGTGGCATGGGCTAGGCAGAGACCTTGGGAAGCCACTGGGTCCTAGATGCCTTGGAGGGCATGCTGAAATAGGGCCTGCAGTAGGGTTGCCAGGTCTGGGTTGGAAAATACCTGGACACTTTGGGGGTGGAGCCAGGAGAGGGTGGGGTTTGGGGAAGGGAGGGGCCTCAGCATGGTCCAATGCCACAGAGTCCACCCCTCAAAGCAGACATTTTCTCCCGTGGAGCTGATCTCTGTCAGCTGGAGATCAGTTGTGAAAGCGGGAGATCCCCAGGCCCCACCTGGAGGCTGACAGCCCTAGCCTGCAGGCCAGAGCATGACTGTTCTACCACAGATGAAACCAAGAGTCCCTCTAGTCCTGCATCTAGTCTAGTCTAGCACCAGATACAAACAATTAAGGGGAGGATAGCCCTGTAAGGTAGGCCAGTATTATTCCCATATTGCAGATGGAAGTTTGAGACTAATATGGAGTGGCTTGCATACAGCCCTCTAGTGCGTCTGTGGTTGAGATGAGCTTCCAAAATAAAGAAAGCCTTAATGATTTCTATACTACTTTTTCCACTGTTGCTGGGGGGGGGGGGGGGGGGGGGGAGGAGGACAACTCCCAAAGTTCTATTGGGCAGTTCAAAAATCAATATAATAATGATAAATAAGTTCTCACAACATCCAAAATGCTATTAAAATTGCCAGCATAAGCAGCAATGAACAACAGTTATACAGCATCTGCACATGTATCCTGCCAGTGTTGATCACAGAAGTTGTTCCGTGGGGGAAAGAACCCACAAATAAGACCCAGTTCTCTGTGAGATTAGACCACACAAGCAATATAACATTTCTCCCTCGCTCGGTATGCTGCATTTCTTTCCTTGTCTAGTAATCTTAATGTAGATTAATCTGGAAGAGGACTGAAGGATCCAAAAAAGCCTCCTTTTGGGGGGAAAAAGCAACTACAGCTAAATTTAAGACTTTTAAATCCAATTGATTTCAATGAGGGAGCTCAGTTAAACTCTCCAGTGAAATCAGTGGGACTTAGCTTTGCACAGGTCTCACCCCATCTTTGCAGAAGTCAGTATTTTAGACCATCAAAGAAAGTTGGCTTTCCCCAGTGTTGCATTAATGAAAGCTGGCTTGGCCGAACTTTCCACAAATTCAAGGCTTGGTTCAGCCCAAATTAAGCTCTTCAAAATCCGGGATTATATTTTCTGTTGAAAATCAGTCCCTGATCACTGTGATAAGGAGACAGGCCAACGATGGCTACATCCTGAGATGCGACCTATTGCCTATCGTATTATGAAAATATCATACATTCCAGATACCACTTCCGAAGTTCTTCATCCATTAACTTGAAATATCAACAGCTATTTTATTTCCAGACTTTCATGCTGTTCTATTAATATCCCCCCCCCCCAAGATTACATTGTTTCCTGTCCAGGGGTGGGGGGGGAACATTTTAACATTTCTCCCAGTTCTCTGTGCAGCTTGCAGATCAGCACAATGCACATGCACTTGGCACAACAAAGAAAGAGCCGTTCTTACCCACTGTGCTCTGCCTCTTGTCCTCCATTTCATCTATCTTGTTTGGCATTGTGGGAGTTGGTGGAGCTGGTGGAGGAGGGGCACGTCTCTTTTTCTTCTGAAATTCATTTTGCGATGAACTCAGAGACATCTGCCAAAGAGAGAAAAGTTTTGTAGTTCTAGGCATAGGGCTAGTATAAATTATTTTCGGGATTTTTTTTTTAAAGCCGTATTCTTTCATGAAATTCAGTGGTGAACACAAGAGCTTGAGTTTTACCCATTGCAAGAAATGTCAATAAAATAGCAAATAAAAGAACAGGGGAAGCTGGGAAGCTGTTTTATCCCCAGTGACATATATTCCTATTATCTACCTTTTAAAAAAAGAGATAAAGAACATTTGGCAATTCCTGAAAATGGAAGTAGCATGGGAATGGTTATTTCAGTTTTAGAATGCACTTTGAATCCTTAGCACTGTATAACTTCAACAGCGCTCAAAGGAATTAAAAACAGGAGTAGAGATTCTTGTACTGTTTATTTGTGGGGACCTTACAGAAATAACTGGCTACTCTTCCCTGTCCAGAGGCACATCCGTCCACCACAGACAGGATGCTTCCGCTTTTGCAGGAAAAACCCAGATATTTGCCTGGGGTGTGCCTCCTCCCCAAGGCTTTCCCTGAATTTGATAATTTGGTGAGGAGGGGGGATGAATGGCAGTGTAAGGTATGTCTGTAATGCATACTCTCCTTCATACCCATTACAGAACTTTGACAAGAGTTGCAGAAGTAGCCCTTAAATTCACATGAACATAGACCAGGGGTCCCCAACCTTTTTCAGCCTGCAGGCACCTTTAGAATTCTGACACAAGGCACAATCACCAAAATGGCTGCTGGAGGTGGCACAACCAACCCAAAATGTCAGGGAGCAAGTTTATACATAAACAACAACAACAACAACAACAATAATAATAATAATAGAAGAAGAAGAAGAGGAGGAGGAGGAAGAGGAGGAGGAGGAGGAGGATACCCCACAACAGATACCCTGTGAGGTAGGTGGGGCTGAGAGAGCTCTTTCAAGAACTGCCCTTTCAAGGAAAGCTCTGACAGATCTATGGCTTGCCCAAGGTCATCCAGCAGCTGCAAGTGGAGGAGTAGGGAATCAAACCCAGTTCTCCCAGATTAGAGTCCGCGACCTTAACCACTACACCAAACTGGCTCTAATAGTACCTCTTCAATATTTCAGGCAGAAGCTGTTTAATAAGATGCCTTTTAATCTGCATAGCCAGTCCTCAACCTAGACCCACCCACTTTCTAAAAGCACCTGGCAGGCACCAAGGAAGGGATTGACGGGCATTGTGGCACCCACGGGCACCCCTCTGGGGATCCCTGACATAGACAATATACTTCTGTTTTGAGGAAACAATAGATGCAATCAAGAAAAACTTATACCTTAAGTCATGTTCACTTTAAATCTAAAGGTAAAGGTAAAGGTTTCCCTTGCTCGAAAGCCAGTCGAGTCCGACTCTAGGGTTGCGGTGCTCATCTCCGTTTCCAAGCCGAAGAGCCAGCGCTGTCCGAAGACTTATCTGTGGTCATGTGGCTGGGGCGACTAAAAAACAAGGCGCACGGAACGCTGTTACCTTCCCACCGAAGTGGTTCCTATTTATCTACTTGCAATTTCTTGCTTTCAAACTGCTAGGTTGGCAGGAGCTGAAACTAGAGACGGGAGCTCACTCCATCATGCGGCACACTCGGGTCTCGAACTGCTGAACTACTGACCCTCCACAGCCTGCAATTCAGTGTCTTAAATAAATAAAATAAATTTATTTGTGATTGAGTTCTGAGTTTGCAACCAAATATACAGGAAGTAGGACCGTGGTGGCTCAGAGGTTAAGATGCTGAGCTGCAGACCAGAAGGTCTGTAGGTCAGCAGTTTGAGACCCTAGTGCTGCGTGACAGACCTAGCAGTTTGAAAGCAAGACACTGCAAGTAGATAAATAGGCACCGCTTCGGTGGGAAGGTAACAGCATTCCGTGCACCTCGGCGTTTAGTCATGCCGGCCACATGACCACAGAAACACTTTCGGATAGTGCTGGCTCTTCGGCTTGGAAACGGAGATGAGCACCGCCCCCTAGAGTCAGATTCGACTAGCAAGGGAAACCTTTTACACCTTTACCTTTTTTTACAGGAAGTAGCAGCCACTCCTATCTATTGTACAATTAACATGCTTGCAATCATACACTGACCATGCTCGTATGTTCAGTTTTACGAACAGACTTAAATCACCTTAGATATATCACCAAATAACCACAGCGGGTAGAATGGTTTGGATTTTACTGGGCTGTGCTTAAAAACTGTTATGTTCCAACTCATTGTAAGCACGTGACATTCTATTATTTAATAGATAACTGGGTTATTACATAGAGGGGGGAAATTACTTTTACGTTTTGAAGAAAAGTATAAAGACTGTAAATGCACCATTTTAGTAGTGGGAGAGTGCCCAACCCCACCTACATCCCTCTCATAGCTTATTATACTGTTCGCTAAGTGGTACACCTTCACAAACATGGAGAAGAAGTTGAGGAGCTTATTTAAAAACCAGCAAAACGACGACTGTAAAAATGTCTGTAGTTCAAGACTGGGTCACAGAATTGGTGAAACACGGTTTGCTAATGTCAACCTTGGTAATTCTAGAAGGCTAAACATAAATTGCCCAAACACAAAGAACATTGTGTTTCTGTTTCACATTGGCGTACAACAAAACAATAGAAGTTGAAAATAATTTGTTATGGCTGGCCGCTTCTTTTATAAAGAAATCAAGCCTTAACAATATTATCTGAAGCAATTTCCCTCCAAACTTTGTTACAAACAGCCCTCATTGAGTGCAACAGATTCTTTGCGGTACTTAGCAGTCTTCTTCTGATCAAGCTACAGCAACGGAATTTTAAAGATACATTTTTAAAATACGTTTTGTGGGGGACGGGGCACATATAACCTTTTACAGTTCCTACCTTAAAATGTTAAACTGCAATGAATGTGCGCATTATACCAGCACACTTATCAGTGACCTACAATTGACTGCATCTCCATGTTAAGTGTAACCTCAGTAGCAAAACTGGGTTTGTTTCCGTGTAAAATGTGAATCAGTCCCCAAATCAGGTCATCTGATTTCCAGCTGGTGACTGAATAGGCAGTCTACCCGTTTTACTGGAATGGGCACACTTGATGCAAAAGGCAATTTGACACTATGGCAATGCATTGTTTCTCAAACCATTTCAAAGCACTTCTTCCAGCCTTTTCCAATATGTCACAGCCAACACCAACTGTTACACAGGTGAGCACAAAGATCTGTGCAGAGTCACAGAGGCACGGAGAAGCGTTGCCACTCCAGCCAGGGCACGGAGTCAGCAGTGCAAGGAAGATGCTGTCGCTGCAGTGACAATCCTTTCTCTGCAAGATCGTATCACTCCTTACCCCCCCCCCCGCGCCCCAAGCTGTCTCCTCTCTTTTTTGGAAGTAGAGGCAGATGATCCATTAGAACTTATTTGGAAGGGGGAAAGGCCGTCCATCTTCTCCCTCCTCAGAATTTCGCACACCAACAGCTATAGGTGGCCTCTCCACCCCAGAAACACCTACCCAGTAGTTTGAGAATCTAAGGGTACATCATGCACGCGCCAGACCATCCCAAATGGCTGCCATTTTAAAAAAATCGCCAAGCGATATATGCATAAACGCACAATGGCCGCAAAGTTCAGGACAATTTCATGTTAATCAATGGCCCGTTAAATTAATGAACCTTGTTAATTGAAACTGGACCTCGAAGGAGGACAAAATAGGTCTTTCCCCCAAGCAAAGTAGTCCCTCCACTGATCCAGATCTCCAGGGCAGGGGGGATGGTCGGGACTCGTTTCATTCAGTCCTGGCCATCTGCAACAGAACAGAAACTGAACGAAGAAGTTGGGTATGCTTAGACTGTCCTGTTGGTCACTCCATGGGGAGAGATGGGGAGGCGTAAGGATTTCGGCTACGTGCCCCTCAGGCAGTGCTTTAAGCACACGATTACGCACATACATGGAAAACCAAACACACATTGAAGCGCATATGAGCATGTGCGATGGAATTTAAAAAAAAAACAAACGACCACGCGGCTCCTTCAGGGGGATGCTATCTAGACAATCGACAGTGGAGTCAGTGCGCAGTAAGGCAATTCATGGGGGAAGTTGTCTAGTTATACAACACCGGATTAAAAAGATAGGGATCAAATTTGAGCCAGGCCAATGGAAGGATTAGCTGCCCGTCTGAACGCACCCTGAGAAAGCCCCACTGGGTTCCTGAAGAGCCATTTCCTATCAGAACAGACACTAGATCAGGTTTCCCAAAACTTTTTCAGCCTGTGGGCACCTTTGAAATTTTGACAGGGTGGTGGGCCCAACTGTAGAAGTACTGCTGGAAGAGGTGGAGCCAACCACAGAACGGCTGCCACAGAAGGCAGAGCTCCACACACACAGGAAGCCCAAGTGCAGGGAGAAGAGCAATTTAATTAAGAGAAAAAGAGATGGGATTTATACCCCGCCCTTCACTACCCGAAGGAGTCTCAAAGCGGCTTACAATCTCCTTTCCCATCCCCTCCTCACAACAGACACCCTGTGAGGTAGGTGAGGCTGAGAGAGCCCTCTTGGGAACTGCCCTTGAGAGAACAGCTCTGAAAGAACTTATTACTGACACAAGGTCATCCAGCAGCTGCAAGTGGAGGGGTGGGGAAATCAAACCCGGTTCTCCCAGATTAGAGTTCACGCTCCTAACCACTACACCAAAGCTAGGAAAGAATAGTGAGAGAATAAAACCAACGCTATGCTGACAGCTCCAAGTAAAACAATATTATTTTAATCTGCACAGCCAATCTGATCTCTAGTAGCCAATCAGAAGCCCCGTCTACTTTCCAAAAGCATTCGGTGGGTGCCAGGAAAGGTGTTGGTGGGCACCCCACAGGCACCACACTAGGGACCCCTGCAGTAGATGGACCAACTGTGCAACTAAAAATACCGTCATGTATTCATTTGTCCACCTACCCCCAACACTTGAGCTGAATGTGTCAGACAGGAAATGATATCCATTAGCAAAATGCCTGTGTCCACTTACTAAAATAGCTGTGATTTCCTCTCTGTACTAAATCTCATTATTAATTGCAAGATTATTTCCATCCAAGGAAGTCACTTTGCAACACCAGATATTTTCACATGCATTGAAATGTGTAGATGCCACAGGTCTGTGAATGTTTGTTTTGGCAAGGCGGAAAACCCCCAGCTTCTTTTGTTTTTGTAAATAACAATGAGATACCCCATTTTGCTGCATTCATTTAGGAAAAGGAATTAGCTACAAAGAATGTGGGAGACCTCCACTAAACAGGGATATTTTAATCTGAATTCAGGGTAAAAATACTTGGGAGAAATTTACTCAGTTGACAAAATATGCTTAAGAATACACTGTTCAGTTTCCTTATGTTCACACGTACTTGATTAGTTTAACAAAAAAGTGAATTTGTAAATTGAGGAAAATTCACTGAAACACTTATGTGTTACTTTTATGATTAACACTTTAGAACAGCTCCTGATAAAGTATAAAATTTGTGCTAAATTTCACAAGAAGTTTGGTTCAATTTCATATTTATGGTGACTCAAGTCAAACACACACAAACACAGTGAGGTTAAGCACAACATTTACACACTGTAACAGACTGTGCAGCACATGCTCACATATAAAAGCACTCCCTAGATCCACCCCAGCATCACCGGTTAGAAAATCCACTTGTATCCTTGATCATATGATAATCTCCCCTATAGATGGTCCTAAACCTGGCCAAAAATACCAGGTGCCCTCAGGAGGTCCAGCAGTGAGGCCAGGACACTAGAAGCCCTCCCACTGTTCCCCCCCCCAACACCAAGAATACAGAGCATCACTTGCCCCAGACTGAGAGTTCCTATCTATACCTTGTGGCTAGTAGCCACTGATGGACCTCTGCTCCATATGTTTATCCAATTGCCTCTTGAAGCTGTCCATGCATGTAGCCGCCACCACCTCCTGTGGCAGTGAATTCCATGTGTTAATCACTCTTTGGGTGAAGAAGTACTTCCTTTTATCTGTTCTAACCCGACTGCTCAGCAATTTCATGGAGTGCCCACGAGTTCTTGTATTGTGAGAAAGGGAGAAAAGTACTTATCTACCTGCTCTAGCCCATGCATAATCTTATAAACCTTGATCTTAACACCCCTCAGCCATCGTTTCTCCAAGTTAAAGAGCCCCAAACATTTTAACCTTTTTTCATAGGGAAAGTGTTCCAACCCCTTTATCATTCGAGTTGCCCTTTTCTGCACTTTTTCCAAAGCTATAATATCCTTTTTAAGGTGTGGTGACCAGAATTGCACACAGTATTCCAAATGAGGTCACACCATTGATTTATATAGGGGCATTATGATATTGGCTGATCTGTTTTCAATACCCTTCCTAATAATCCAATTCAATACCCTTCCATAGCATTTGCCTTCTTTATTGCAGTCACACACTGTCTCGACATTTTCGGTGAGTTATTTACTACAACTCCAAGATCTCTCTCTTTTGATCAGTCTCTGCCAGTTCAGACCCCATCAACGTGTATTTATATTTAGGATTTTTGGCTCCACTTGGCCACATTGAACCCCATTTGCCATGTTGAGGCCCCTTGCCCATCCTTGACAGATCCCTTTGGAGTGCCTCACAATCCTCACTGGTTTTCACCACCCTGAACAACTTCGTATCATCCACAAATTTAGCCACTTCACTGCTTACTCCCAACTCCAAATCATTAATGAACAAGTTAAAAAGCAGTGGACCAAGTACTGATCACTGCGGTACCCCACCGCTTACCCCCCTCCACTGAGAGAACTGCCCATTTATACTCACTCTCTGTTTTCTATTAATTAGCCAGTTTTT
Organism: Gekko japonicus; assembly: GCF_001447785.1. Taxonomy (NCBI): domain Eukaryota; kingdom Metazoa; phylum Chordata; class Lepidosauria; order Squamata; family Gekkonidae; genus Gekko; species Gekko japonicus. The sequence continues at coordinate 86,033 of NW_015159746.1, forward strand.
GATCCATAAAAGGACCCTTAAAGGTGCTTGGTATTTCTCCCGTGTGATTGACTCTTAAAGGTGCTTGGTATTTCTCCCGTGTGATTGAGGCAGCCCAGCAAAGCAAGCTCTCCCTCGTTTCGTCCCTCCCTTTAGGGAGGAGCCTCAGCCAATGGAAGGAAAGAAAGGCTTCCCTTAGTCTCCTGTAGGATCGAGGCAGCCTGGCCAGTTCCCTCTCTCCACCTGGGAGGAGGAGGGGGAGGAGCCTCAGCCAATCGCACAGGAGAGGCTTGCCTATCTATCTCCCCTGTGCAACTGAGAGAGCCTGGTAAAGCAAGTGGCAGCGTGGCGGCAGCAGAAGAACTTGAAAAGGAAGCAGGAAATAGCCAGGTCCTTGCAGGCCAGATTGGAGCCCTCTGAGGGCCTGATCCGGCCCCTGGGCCACATGTTTGACTCCCCAGCTTTAACATGTACAATCATGTTTCAGAATCTAACTCCCCCAATTTGGAAAGGAACACCCAATTAAGAACCAAGTCAAACCAACCCCCAATGCTTTTGAAGTTCAGCTAGGATTATGGTTACTTTGCCAGTGTCAGCTGTCCATAGACTACCCTGACAGGGCCAGCAAAATATCCCATTTTCTAGCAATCAGGGTGTTCTGGATGACACTGCAACTTTCTACATTACTTGAATATCTCAGTTCTGATACACCAATGAAGCTCATGTTTAAAACAAACACATCTTGAATTCTTCAAACCATGCCAATGTTCCCAGCTCATGGAAAAGAATCTGTCCTCAATCTAAACATGCAAGTAAGAAAGTTCTACATATGTCCATTCTGTCCCACAAATGGCTTGACTTGCAGCCAACCAGGTGGTGGAGTGCTGACTGTTATTATGAGGCACAAGCATGTTCCAGAGTTTAGCTACCTGTTAAAAATGTCACACTTGCTTATTTTTCTGCTATTCGTGTTAACCAAAAATACCTAATTTCAGCTGTGTTTGCAAGGTTATAGTTTTGAGACCCTACCAACTGGGGCCCAGTTATCTTTATATTATGATCTCACAACTGTTACAAGAGAAATTGAAAATAGGAAGGGAAAAGGCATAAATAATTATCAAGGGAAAGGAAGGGCTTGAAGGAAATGGAAAATATTGTTGGATTGTCTTTTGCAATTGCACTTCAATAAATGTGACTGGGGTGGTGCAAAAACAAAAGCTGAACCTCAAGAGAGGATGGGTGTGAGTCTGGATAAGAACTGTGGAAAGTAGACACACAGCACATTACAGAGAATTATATAATATGCAAGCCAGGACATGTCCTGAGATGACATTCTTCAAATACGTTCAAGAAGGCAATTCACAAACACAGCAGACATTAACACAAACCACAGCAGTTCCGAGAGCTGGGAGCTTTGCTGCTGCCTACATTCATGCTCGGGCTATGGTAAGGAATATTTTAGGGTCCATGTATACACACACCTCTCCTTTCCAAGTAATTCATTTGGTCCTGTTTCTATTTCCTTGGTAAACGGCTTTATTTCCCTTTTGGTTGCTCAAGCTGTAAGTACTCATCATAGTTTTCATTTAGATTCAAATTCAGTAGCACCTTAGAGACCAACAAGATTTTCGGGATATATAAGCTTTTGAAAGTCAAAGCTCCCGTCATCAGATAACTTTGACTCTCAAAAGCTCATACCCCGAAAATCTGGTTGGTGTCGAACGTGGTACTAGACTCGAATCTAGTTGTTCTACTGCAGACCAACACGGCTTCCCTCTGAAAAAATAGGTTGCTTACCTGTAACTGATGATCTTCGAGTGGTCATCTGTGCAGTCCCACACATGGTTTGGGCGCCTGTGCACAACCTCGACCGGAGAAACTTCTAGAGCTTTGCCTCAGAAAACTTTTGGTGGGCTCTCTTCCCCCCCTGGGGAGCAGGCACGCACTGCGCATGCCTGGAGCGGGGGAGAGAGCTGCCTCCCACTAAGTTCCTTCGGCCGCTACCGGTAAGTCCCATCAAGCAAAAGAAAGGTGAATAGGAGATGCCAGTAGTGGGGAAGGCTGGGTGGGATTGTGGTACTGCACAGATGACCACTCGAAGATCATCAGTTACAGGAAAGCAACCTGTTTATCTTCGTCGTGGTCTCTGTGCAGTCCCACACATGGGTGATTACAAGAGCTGAACCAGTTGGAGAAGGGAGCTGCAGCTACAAGAGACACAAAGAATACTGGTTAAAACACAGCATCATCAGCGAGAAGAAACACCCACGGGTCCTACCTGGAGACGTAGCAGGGTCAAGCGAAGAGAGATTGCAGCACCAACTGGCCGAATGCAGCATCCCGTCGAGCTCAGACGTCGAGTGCGTAGTGGGTCATGAAGGTCGATGCCAAGGACCATGTAGCAGCCGCACAGATGTCCTCCAACGGGACACCAGCCAGGAAAGCGGTGGATGTCAATACCGCCCGTGTAGAATGGGCCAAGGAACAGCTGAGGAGATTTACGTATAGGCTGAGTTCTATGTAAATAAAAGGAGAGCGCTCTGCGTACATCAAGGTAGTGGTGGTGCCTCTGAGGTGCATCAGTCAGATCTGGAAAGAATGAAGGTAAGACAGACGACTGGGACAGGTGAAAAACAGAAATGACTTTAGGCAGGAAAGAAGGATATGGTCTAAGGACAACCTTCTCCTTATGAAAAATTGTATAGGGGGGGATCAGCCCGAAAGGCAGCTAGTTCCCCTACTCTGCATGCAGTAGTAATCGCTACAAGGAGGGCAGTTTACCAGGAGAGCAACCTGAACTCGGCCGTGGCCATGGGCTCGAACGGCTTAGACATCAGTTGAGTGAGAACAAGAGAGAGAGACTCCACGAAGGCACCAAAGGCTTCCTAGGGGGACAAAGGTGGAGGAGACCCTTGAGGAACGACTTTGTAAGACGGTAGGGAAAAACCGTGGATCCCTGTATCAAGGGATGGTAGGCCGAGATGGCCGCTAAATGAACCTTTAAAGACAAGTATGCAAGGCCAGTATTCTTTAACGAGACGAGATAGGAAAAAATCTTACGGAGAGATGACTGGAGAGGATCAAAGGACTGATCAGAGGCATACGACTGGAACCTCTTCCACTTCAGAGTGTAAGTGGCACGGGTAGATGGCTTTCTGGCATTCAGAAAGACTTCGGACACTTCAGGCGGGAAGTCTAGTGCAGGATCTTCCAGGCTGTCAATCGGAAGAAACCGGGATCGGGGTGGAGGATCCTTCCTCGAGCCCGAGAGAGGAGATCTGGGATGACAGGGAAAGTCCGCAATGTCTGGTTGGAGAGCTGAAGGAGGTGAGGAAACCAGATTTGGCGCGGCCACCATGGGGTGACTAGGATGGAGGATGTGGCATCGGCCATAATCTTCTGAACGACCTGGGAGATCAAGGGGAACGGAGGAAAAAAGTAAAACAGAGTTCCCCTCCAGGTGTGGAGAAAGGCATCCTCCAGGGATCGAGCGGATGGTGGACCGTGGCTGAAAAAAGGAACAACACTGGGCATTCTCTGCAGTTGCAAAGCCATCTACGACAGGGCGACTGAACTCGAGAAAGAAAGGGTTCAGGTATCGAAGGTGGATGTACCATTCGTTGTCTGAAAACTGGAAGCGACTCAACCTATCGGCATCGATGTTTTGAGCGCCCAGGATGTGGATCGCAGAGAGCGTGATGCACCATTGCCAGAGATCGATAGCTGCCTGGCAAAGATGAAGGGAGGCAGTCCCGCCCTGTTTGTTTATGTAGTAAACGGTGGTGGTGTTGTCGGAGGCAACCCGAACGACTTGGCCTCGAAGGACAGGGAGAAACGAGCGGAGAACGAGATGAACGGCACGCAGCTCCAGGATATTGATATGAAGGGCGGCTTCGTGAGGAGACCAGGTCCCTTGTGCTGAAAGGATTCCACACTGGGCTCCCCAGCCCCAGAGGGATGCGTCGGTGGAGATCGACACTTGCGGAGGAGGATGCCTAAAGGGCATGCTGGAGAGGTGTTGAGGATGAGACCACCAGGCGAGAGAGTTGATGACAAGAGATGGCATGACGGACCACAAAGACCATAGATGCAAAGTGCCCCAGGAGCCTCATGATGGACCGAGCGGACTGTCGGGGAGAGGTCTGGAACTGAGAGACCAAGACAAGTATGTCGGAGGCCTTCGAGTTTGGGAGAAACGCAGTCTCGAGGTTGGTATCAAAATGGGCACCCAGAAATTGAAGGGCCTGGGCAGGTCGGAGAGACGACTTGGGTAGGTTGACACAAAGCCCGAGGGCACGAAGGAGAGACAGGGTCGTTTGGACATCTTGGAGAAACTGATCTTGGGTAGAGGCAACGAGAAGCCAGTCGTCGATATAGGGATACAGGGCAATCCCACGGCGATGGAGGTCTGCAGCCACCACAGCCATCAGCTTGGTAAAAACCCTCGGGGCAGTGAAGAGTCCAAACGAAAGGACCCGGTATTGATAATGTGAGTTGCTGACAGCAAAACACAGGAAGTTTCGATGCTGAGGACGGATAGTAACATGAAAATATGCGTCCAGGAGATCAACAGAGGTGAGCCATGCAGCCTGGGGAATCAGTGGAAGAATAGATTGTAGGGTGACCATTCGGAACTTGTGGCATCGAATGTATCGATTCAGATCCCAAAGTTCCATAATGGCCATGAAGCCACCATTCCTCTTTGGTACGAGGAAATACTTGGAGTAGAAGCCTAGGGTTCGTTGCGCTTCCGGGACGACCTCGATGGCGCCTTTGGCTAGAAGCGCAAACATTTCAGAATCGAGGAGAGGATCGGGGGGGTGACGACATAATGAGGTAGGTCGGGAGGCGAAACGAACTCTATGGTGTACCCGACCCGTAAGATGGTAAGGACCCAGATATCGGTTGAAATTTCTTCCCACGTTTGTAGAAAAGGGAAGAGTCGGGTCCAGATGGGAGGGGTGTAAGATGGAGGAGATAGCAGGTGATCGAAGTGGTCAAACGGACTGCTTGAGCTGCTAGGATTTTTTAGGGGCCTCTTGGCGTGCCCTATTCGAGTAACGGGAGTCATAGGGCCGCTTTCTCCAATGAGAGGTGGGCGCAGGAGATGGCTGGTGTCTGGCATAATATGGTTTCCAGGAACGGTACTGGCGTTGAGGTGTTGATGCCGAGACACCTAGATTCCGAGCCTGCTTCTGACTATCATCGACAGCCTTTAAGGCTTCGTCAGTGGTAGAGTGGAAGAGACCTTCACCATCGAAGGGGAAATCCTCAATCCGAAATTTCACGTCGGACTGTAAAGAGGTACCTCTTAGCCAAGCATGGCGACGGAGAGCGACGGAGAAGACAAGAACTTTTGAGGAACAAGTGACAGCATGATGGACTGAATTAATTTGCTGTTTCGAGATCGTGCAAATTTTTGATAAAGCTCCTGACAACGTTGGACGGTGTTCCTCCGGAACAAACTGTAAGACGGGATGGACTGCATTAGCCACACTAAATGCATAGGCCGACAGATATGACAGGTAGGTGTCAATGCGAAGATTCATAGAGGCGAAGGAATACAGCTTCTTCGCGATAACATAGATTTTGCGGCCCTCGCGATCGGGAGGTGCAGAGTGGCGGGCAGATTGCTTCGATTTTGAGGAAGATTGTACCACCATGGAATTCGGCGGAGGCTGCCTGAAGAGAAACTTCCCTGAGTTCTCTTGAACCTTATAGAGAGCTTCGTATCGTCTGGTGACCGGGGGAATTGAAGTGGGATGAACCCATGTCTCCTTGAGGGCAGAAAGGTGGACCGGCAGAAGAGGCAGGACCGTAGAAGACGGTAGGTCAACCTGAACAAGCTTGTGAATGACATCGGTCACAGCCGGGGATTCAATGGAACCCTGGACCTGAAGCGCAGAGGCCATCCTGGTTCCAAGTTCCAAGTACGCTTTCGGACCTTCAGTTGGTGAAATAGATCCCAAGGCCCGAAGCTCATCGTTGATGTGCAGAACATCGAGTTTGAGGTCTCCTGAATCCGAGTTGTCGGAAATTGACATGGGAGAGGAGGATCTCCGCGGTTGAGTGAGATCAACCAGTATCGAGTCATCAATACGGGGATGAAGCCCAGGTTCTGAGGGAGAACACTTCGGGGCATCCCTAGATCTCGAGAGTTCAGGAGGCTGGTCAGGACCCAAAGAGCGGGTCGAAGTCACAGACTGAGAACGTCTGGTGTGATCCGAAATGCATGGATGATTATGACGTTTGAAGTGACTAAGTCAATCATAGTGGTGTCGGCGAGGAATAGGAGACCTCGGCTAATAATACGGATAGTAATCAGGCCGATCTCGTTCATCAGGAGACCAATATTGGTCATCAGAAGGCGATCCCAAGGGAGAAGGCGACTGGCGGCAAATGAGACGCTTTCGATCATATCAAGATCGAGATCGAGCTCGGCAGCCAACAAAATGCTCCCTGCCCTCCAAATGGTGGATCGGGGTACGGGAGTGTGGCGACTGAGATTGAGAGTCCCAGTGACACGACAAGTCGGGAGGCGATCTCGTAGATTGACCCAGCGGAATAAGCCCAGAGGCTGAAGAGAGCGTAGGCGGCAGTGTCGGAGGCCGCAAAGTGGACTTGTTAGGTACAACAGCCACAGCAGGGGTCGATGTCGTTAAGCCAGTAATGACAACTGGGTCGACAGCCGAAGTCGATGTCGAGGGCTTGACTTTCGATATCGAGGAAACCTTACCCTCAGGCTGTTTAGATTTCAACTTTGGTGCCTTCGAAGAGCCGTCTGATTTTTGAGAGACAGTTGAAGCCATGGCAAGGCGCAAAGCTGCCTCTAAGAGCACAACCCTAAGGCGAGTCTCCCTATTACGTCGAGCTTGTTTAGTAAAACTAGCGCAATGGACGCAGTTATCGACTCTATGGGATTCCTTGAGACAAAGAAGGCACAAATCGTGACCGTCGTTTGAGGGAATTTTAGCTGGGCAATAACGGCACAGTTCAAAAAACTTTGTTTTGCCCATACGTTCTCCACCCCACCCACTACAAAATAAAGGGGGGGGGAGAGGGGGAAAGAGGAAAAGTATTATTCTGTTTTTTCTTTTCTTTTCTTTTCTTAAATAATGAGAGAGAACGAAACAGAAATGAAGATGGAAGGCAAAGAAATATACTTAGCTGAGGCAAGTACGGAGCAACAGAAACGAGGTGTGAACACGCAGGCGGTGGAAGAAAAACTGAGTGGGAGGCGGCTCTCTCCCCCACTCCAGACATGCACAGTGCGTGCCTGCTCCCCAGGGCGGGAAGAAAGCCCGCCAAAAGTTTTTTGAGGCAAAGCTCTAGAAGTTTCTCTGGTCGAGGTCGTGCGCAGGCGCCCAACCCATGTGTGGGACTGCACAGAGACCACGACGAAGATCAACAGAATCACAGAATTATAGAGTTGGAAAGGACCTCCAAGGTCATCTAGTCCAACCCCCTGCACAATGCAGGAAATTCACAGATACCTCCCCCCACAGAGTGACCCCTGCTCCATGCCCAGAAGGTGGCCAAAAAACCCCCTCCAGGATCCCTGACAAAACTGGCCCTGATACACTTAGTTCTTTAGTACAAGCAGATCATTGAAACTGATGAGGAAGTGCCATGAGTATTGCTTGCAATTATGAGTACACTACGTATACTTGCAGTGGTCCTGAGCATATTATTTATATACTGTCTACAACCAAACACTGTATAGAGTGGACTAAAAAGTACAGTCCCTGCTAGCAGATTCACAGTCAGACTCCGAGACCCACAAGTAAAAACGTGGAAGAGGAATGGCCCAATCCATAACTTACCTTTGCGCTATGATTACTACCACAAAGCGGGCTTTGCGTGCCCATTCCTTGTGAGGTATTTTCTATTGTGTGGATAGACCAGACTGAGAATTTCCCATGCTAATGTCAGTGGTCCAAATGGAGTGGGGGTGCATGAGAGTACCTATGTGATCCGGCTACACATACAATGCAGAACAATGTGAACTACAGATTTAGGACCATCTACAGGGGAGATTATCATATGATCAAGGATACAAGTGGACCTTCTAACTAGTATAACTGTTAATCTAAGCTTGTATATTTATTGTGCAACCAAAACTAATTTGGAAAAAAGTTGTATTATTTGAGGTTAAAGTTCACTGGAATTCGGTTATTTAGATTTAGTAATGGCTGAAATTGCAATAAGGTTTTTTTTTTGTCTGTGTGTCCCAGATCATGGCCGTCCTGTATATTCACTGGCATTAGAAAAGACTTGAAAAAGTGAGCAGCGACTCACGGAAGCTCCTACCCTGCCATAGGTTTTGTTAGTCTTTAAGGTGCTCCTGGACTCTTGCTTTTTGCTACAGCTACCCATCTTGATCTATTCATTGACACTACAAGTTAGTATTTATTAACACAATAAGATAAGTGAAGCTTCAAGAGGGAATTAGATAAGCATATGGAGCAGAGATCCATCAGTGGCTATTAGCCACAAGGAATAGATAGGAACTCTCAGGCTGGGGCAAGCGATGCTCTGTATTCTTGGTGCCTGGGCGGGGGCGAAACAGTGGGAAGGCTTCTAGTGTCCTGGCCCCACTGCTGGACCTCCTGATGGCACCTGGTATTTTTGGCCACTGAGTGACATGGAGTGTTGGACTGGATGGGCCACTGGCCTGATCCAACACTGGCTTCTCTTATGTTCTTATGTTCTTAAGCAACGCAACATAGTTAGCAACCTTTTAGTTAGCGACCTTTGCCTGTAAAAATTCTGAAATTACAGACCAGAAGTGCCATGCTAACTTAATGTTTTGTACAGCCCACCAACACATTGTCAGCACTAAACACATGCCACTAGTAATTAACAGTCAGAATGGTCTAATCAAAGTCAAGTCATTTTAAGGACCACTGAATTCACAAAGAGGAATTAAGCACCTGCCCAGCTCTCCCAATGACATACAAAGGAATTAGAAAGTGCTTAACCTTGGCTGGACCGCATTCACAGTAAGAGCACTATTCGTGTACGAATAAAGCATCTCAACATTTCTTTCTAGAGTAGGAAAGCACAAGAATTATTCAGGTACCAACTTAGGGTATGCCTACAATACAAATTTAAGCAACCTGCATGAGTGTCATGGATTTCGATAAAGAGACTGCAGTTCTACAAACGGGCTACAGACCACTGACAAAGGTTTCTCAGCACCCTGACAAAAGCCATCTGAATTTTTAAAAATGTTTAAAATCAGTCCCCTGAATGTCAGTCACATTCTTTATTCAGCAATTAGCTTCCTGGGCAAACCTCTCCTTAGGTTTCAGTTTTGAAAAGCCAGACGTGTTTGCCTCACTAATCCTCCATCAAGAACAGAATGCAACTGGGAAGCAGAGCTCACAAATCAGATATTGCAGAAGGAGCCGGACTGCAAGACAAAATTATTATTATTATTTCGACAGTGTTATAATAACCAAGCCCTCTACAATGGGAAACTGTTTTCTTTTCCTGTCCTAGGGGGATTGTAAAACTGGAAACTAGACTGGAAAACTGCATTGAGGGAAATCTGCTTGACTGGACTAAAAGAAACTGATTCACTGCATCCTGCCTTAGAAAAAGGAGAAAGAAAAATACCAGCCCTTACGCAGAAGAAACTGTCAGATACACAAGAGACAAAGTTCACAGCCGTGTTGAGGGAACAAAGGAAATGTGTCATAAGGTTCACAAAGTACGACCCACACGGCCTTGACGTTGAAGGAAGCCTCCCTTCCTCTCTCAAGTGACAGTGTTTTCTGAATTAGATATAAAGAAGATAAACTAATTTAATCCCATCCTCTTTGCTGAACCAATGTTTCCATTGGAACGGGCTTCTGACAACAAACTTGCTCATGACCTTGACCCACAGCAGAAGTCACACAGGGGGAAGAAAATATATAAAGCAAAAAAATTCAGAATGATCAGCAAAACAAAACACAACACGATTCCTTTAGTGTCTTGTAGTATACAGTATAGTTCTCATGGGATCAATGAAGAGTATCTGCAAAAAATGACATTGTGGTGTGTTCAAATCAGGCTTTAATTATTGACTAAAGGCAACAAAACTCTCATAGCTAAATGTTCTTCCACCATTCAATAGTGCCTATTTAATCCAAACAGCAACTTGGTTTTAAGAATGGAGACAGGGTGTTTCAACTCCAGAACTGTTTTTGTCTACACTTGGTCTGTAATACACTGTTACAGTTCATGAGCATATATTGTCAGAAATGATTTCATGACCCTTCGCTGGGCCCTTCTCATTATTTGGAAAGATGGTATCCTGTGTTAACAAAATTGGAAGAAATCCTTGAAGGGAATGTTCAGTCAAGACAATATCTTAATCTCCTAAAAATTAGTTGGTTAATTTAATTGCCCCTTAACGCTGTTATTGTTGATTGTATCTTGTTTAATGTTATAAGTCCCATTTAACTTTTGGGAAATAGAATTGTAAACTGTATTTTATATTTTTTGACGACCTAGTTTAACACAATTTTTATAGTTGTATGTTTAATGTATTTAAAAAGTTAATAAAAGTATATTTTAAAAAAAGAAATGATTTCATATGGTCATGGTCAGCCGGACACATCCTGAGCTGAAAGACCTGCGCGTCTGCAACAGGGTTAAACTGACACAGCTAGAATATGACCTTATATGAAGGGATGGTGCAGGCCACTGCAACAGGCGGAGTTAACACACCGCTCACTGACAACAGAAAGCATTTGGTGAACACAGGGAGGAAGAAGGGACTGCAGTACACATGAACACATGAAGCAGTGTTACACAGAATCAGCTCTTCAGGGTCCTAGGCAGAGAGAACCCTTTCACATCACCCACCGACTAGTCCTTTTTTAACAGGAGATGCCTGGAACCTTCTGCATGCAAAGCAGATGCTCTTCCACTGAGCCACAGCCCCTCCCCCACATAGAATATAGGTGACCAGTCCCACCTCTCTCTCCTGTCTCCATCATATTCCAGCCGTATCCGGCAAAAACACATCTTAAGTATTACTTAAGTATTAAGTATTTTCACCAAACAACCAGTCGGGAGTCAGCTGGAACACAAACAGATACAACAACAACATGCCGATGTGCCTCATCATATCTTAAAAGGAGACATTTAAGAACCTTTACGATGAGCGTAGAATTTTCTTTTGAGTCTATTTCTTTTTTGAGCCCCCGGAGTCTATTTTTATGGAGACAATGACAGCAATCTACCTAGCATTATTTCTGCATGAAATTTCAGCTGAGTTTATAATGGAACCCTGAACAAAGGAATACTGGGTTTTATTCATACCATACCTTTTGTACATGAAACCCAGAAAAGTACATATCCCATTCTACCCTTATAGCAGCCTTGTGAGGAAGATTAAGATGAGATCCAGTATTACCCAAAGCCACTCAAGCGGCTCAAGTGTGCCTTGGAGAGCTTTGCACTCTGTGGATCAAGACCTGCTGGTGATCCCCAGCCCAAGAAACATCTGCTTAGCCTCGACCAGGGCCAGGGCATTTTCTGTCAGGCCTTTGGCTAAGATAGTGGGTGTCCAATAACATCTCAACCTCCCCTGCTGAAGCTGAAGTTCCCATCTGTCATACAGCTGTCATATAGAGGATGGTACGGAGTTTTCTATTGCTCCAGAAGGTCGGACCAGAACCAACAGGTTGAAATTAAATCAGAATAGTTTTTGGCTAAACATTAGGAAGAACTTCCTAATCAGCACATTATAAAGTTGCTATCTGTCCCACTGGAGAAATCTGAGTGTAGCCCACCAGTACACGAGTTTCCCTCCCAAGCAAATGGCAGGTCTTCAAGGTCAGCCAGGGCATGGATGGTGGATAACCCCCGTAGAGGTATCTCAGTTGGCGTTGATCCCAAGACATAGGTGGGGGGGGGATAAAGACTCGGGGGGGATCGACTTCTGGATCGAGTACGTCTTGGAGACAAAGGAATGTGCTGCCTTTGTGTACGGTCCCTATAAACTCGCTCATCGATATCGACAGGTTTGACATGCAGGCGTGGAGGTTGACGCTGCGTGCTTGTAGAAATGTGTCGATCCCGACCTGTATCGATGTCGGGAGCTTCTGATACCGTCGATGTTGACGACGGAGAAGGAGAGAGGGAAGGCTCTGCACCCATGAGATGACTTAGGAGCTCCACATTCTCAATGTCGGAGTAAGGACACTCTAGTTGTTGTATAGGGTAGTCCAAGAGTTGAATGGTTGGTATCGGTGGAGGACCGTGTGCCTCCAATGTCGATACAGCTGTTGGAGCGGGGGGCACTTTAGGGGCATCACCCAGTGCAAACGCCACTACCTTCACCTTCTTTGCCGCCTTTAGGGGCTTAGAGGAGCCCTTTTTTGCGGACTTATCCTTACTTGCCTTGGGCCTCTTCTTCACTGGCTTGGAAGTGGAGGATTGCGCCTTTGATGCCGGAGGCTTCAACGTCGGTTGGGTGATGTCGGAGGCAGGCCTCGATGTTGGAGCCATCGAGATTGAAGGTCTCTCAGAGTCCATCGCTGAGGAAGGATGTAGCTCTGATTCAAGTAGCGCCACTTTGAGGCACGCAGCTCGGTTTTTTCGGGTTTGGTTCGAAAACCTAGCACAGTGCCGGCAAGACTCAGGTTTGTGAGACTCTCCCAAACAAAAAATACAGAGAGTATGGCGGTCAGGCAGTGCGAGTTTACTGCCGCAGCCTTTACACCGGTTAAAAAAGCCCCACTTCTTCTCCATAGAACAAGAAGAGCAGAGAATAAAGAAGGGGTGTGGGGGGGGGGTAGGGCCTGAAGGCCAAACTGAGGTAAACCGGCAACTTCCCCCCTCAGCAAAGGAAAATAAAAGTTTTTTTAAAAAGTTTTTGTAGGTAACGAAGTACTAAGAACAAAGGAGAAAAGTGAGGGAAAAAATCCAATAGACAAAAATAGTTGAACTGATCAGACCGATGAAGAAAAGGTATTTCCAACACGGCGGTAAGAAAGGAACTGGCGGGATGTTCGCGCCCTCCCCTCTGGGCATGCGCGGTGGGGTTCCTGCGCATGCTCGAGGTCTGGGTGCAAAAATCCATTAAAGAGCTTGGTACGATGCCATCGATCCAGCGCATGCGCACTAGATCCCATGGGTGTGAAGCACAGAGACCACGTCGAAGATTTTTATATGCTAAATACTGGAAAACAAAGGAGACTCCAATGAAACAAGAATTTGTGAATAAACTGAAACGGCTGAGAATGATAAACTGACATTAGAGATGAGAGCTGGAACTGAATGGACTTGCAATGTCTCACTTGGAAGAGATTTTATGACTGGTATAACATAAGCATAATAACTTGATTTGTGGAAATTTGAGAACACAGAAAGGGAAAGCCAGTAAGATAAGGGGATAGAAAATTAACAAATAATCGAAGATAGAATATGAAATATAAGCCTCTCGCTGTATGTTTTGTGTTTGCTAGTTGTAGGTAGGTGTTTGTCTTTTGCTATGTATGTTTGTAGTTTATAATGGGAAAAATCAATAAAAATGTACCCTTGGGTACTTATAAAAAAATAAAATAAATTATCCTTAGGATATGATGTATATCGCCAGTTATCAGCTAGAAAGGAGAGCACATATGCACGATGTAATTTTGATAAACCTATTTTAAAACTGATCTGTTCAGGGCCTGGAATTGATAAATTGTGGCACCAACTCTGGAGCTTTAGTTGTAGGTGTAGGTATAACTCCATAGAATGTTTAACAAAATGTCCTTTTTGGAGATGAGATTAATCAATAACTACGGTAATACTTGGTCAATGGAAAGCCAAAGATGAACAAATTAATTTTGGTGGCCAATGCTTGATAAACTTTGCTGTCCAGTTATGACTCACAATCATTAGGTAAAGGTTCCCTTGCTCGAAAGCCAGTCGAATCTGACTCTAGGGTTGCGGTGCTCATCTCCGTTTCAAAGCCAAAGAGCCAGCGCTGTCCGAAGACGTTTCCATGGTCATGTGGCCGGCATGACTAAACACCAAGGGGCACGGAACGCTGTTACCTTCCCACCGAAGTGGTACCTATTTATCTACTTGCAATGTCTTGCTTTCGAACTGCTAGGTTGGCAGGAGCTGGAACTAGAGACGGGAGCTCACTCCGTCATGCGGCACACTCGGGTCTCGAACTGCTGAACTACTGACCTTCCACAGCCTGCAGTTCAGCATCTTAACCACTTGAGCCACCGCAGCTCCTCTCACAATCATTAGTGGGAACTAAAATTTCAAAAGCAAACAAAATTTCACCTAAGTCTCAGAAAGAGGTGTAGCATTATTGATTATATTTTGGTTTCCGCTAATATTACAGATCTGAGTCTACATTTTCTCTTGGCTACCTCTATGATAGCGATCATGCCCTTTTGCTCCTAGAATTAAGGTTACGGAATCCAAATCCATCCTCTGGGAACCACCAAGTGAGAAACAACAATATGAGTTCTAATATTACTCCCTATAGAACCAGGAAGTAGTCCCTAAAAATGGTGCAGCAGATCAACCTAGTTTTGAAGTTCCCAATTGCAGGAGATTTAAGAGAAACAATTATAAAGGACCCTCTAGAGCAGATAATTCAGTCTTATGAACTATTTATATCTCTTTTAGGTACCTTTTGTACAACTAAGAAACCAAAGAAAAACCTCAAACTAGGCTCCTCTTAGTTCAGCGCTGTTTGCCACAATGTAAAGAAAGCTATAGTACTGTATTTAACCAAGTTTTGGAGATCAAACACTCAGAAATTTCTACTGCAATATTTTGCTTAGAAAATATAATTTTGCCAATATGTCTGTTAAAAAAAAACAACTTTATTTCATTCTAACTTGGTAGAAACTGCTTTGTGCCTCATGTCTTCCTGATAAGTAAAACATTCTGGCGAGTGGTAAACACAAGGAGTAAATCTTTCCCAGAACAGAAAATTCCATCTAGTCCAATGATTTTTGGGGGAAACTATTACACCACCCTTTTAAATGAGGAAGAAGAAAAAAACATCTCTAAATTGTCACCGGTTGAAATGGAGGACGTTTTCTCATTATTACACGGAATAAAGCCTGGCAAGACCCCTGGCCCAGACTGGATGCCCCCCTTAACTTTTTAAGAACCACTGTGACTGGTGGGCACCAATTTTACAATGCTTATTCACTGTGATTGATTCAACTGGTTAAGTCCATGACAAATGACAAGAAGCTATTGTAGTTCCACCTACACAGCACTCCCCAGCCAATTATAGACCAATTAGCCTGTTGTCCATACCAGGAAAGCTGTATGCTGCCCACGAGCAAATGCAACCACTCAATACTCCATGATAATGTGAAGGAGGAAAAGATGTTCTAAATTATGCCAGAAAGAGTGAGGATGAGGAAGGGAGAAGGCCTCCAGCTGAGATTTTCTAGCTGAGGTAGGACTTCACCTTTCACAATCTTCTACTAATGCTTTTTTAAAAATTCATTTTGGTATTATATCCATTTCCCATCTCTTCTGAGGACCTGTGCAGAAAAGCCCTTCCTCCTCTCCCCAAACAGGAAGGCAACTAGTAAATCCAGAAAAGGGTCCCACCTCCTCAGGAAGTCCTGGTTGGCCACACCTACCCACCTCCAGAAGTAAGATCTTCCCTATGTTGACTACCCTTGTCCTATAGGGTTCAACTCCCTTGTAAATACATGGTCCTGGCTAGCTACAATGTGGTAGAAGGAACTATCACTCATGGATATCATCAATCACTTGTATTTTCAGAGAAACACCACAGTACAAAGTGGTGACAAAACAACATAAATATTTGAGAGATTTATCTATTACATGAACATTATTCTTACGATGCTCACTATAGCTATAGCTCCTGTATCATGAAAAAAGTAGTACAAAAGATAATTAAGCATGAAAAAGGAGGGTAAACATCTAAATACCACCAAGTATAATTTAATCACAAAATAATGTTTGGGATTTTCTTCTCTCTGTGGCTGGTGGTCTTGTTAACTGGCTCCAATTCAGCTAATGCTTGTCATAATTGAGTTCTATGGAAACCAATGAAACTCCTTAGTTACTATCAATTCAGGTTTCGGTTGAACTTAATCACAGCTAACTGGCTGAAGCCTAACATATAAAGTTCTTTTTAAAACTGATTTAAAAAGCTAGAACATTAAAAAAAATTCTATTCAGTACATTTTTATTCAAAAAACGACTTCAACTAAGAATTTTCTCCTTTTCCCTTAATAAAGTGACACCATAAAATGTATTCCCTTTCCCCATTAAAAATGTACTAGTCTCCCTACCTAACATTCCATGGTTGCAAGATTTTCCTGTTAGGAACAGTTGCATATAAATAAAGTTTGCTAAACAAACATCTTATCTTTTTATGGAAGGAAATCCTTTAATGACGTCCTTTCCCGAGAAAAGCTACATTCAAAAATCCATTCCCATAAACTACAGAAGTGAACATGTGAATATTTTTATTCTATTTCCACAGCAGACTGGAAAACCTTCACATAGATAAGGTATGTCTGCTGGCGTTTCCAAATAAACAGTACTCCTGTTGCTTCCTTTCCATATAATGGAGGCTCTTCTTCCTTATTCCCTAAGGATTGATTTCTGCATTAAATTTTTTTTTCATGCAAATCAACTCCTGTGATTAACACTGTTGACTGGGGAAGAATCCGTGCTTCTGTCTGGCTTGTACTAGGCACACTTTTGGCCAAACCTTATTTTACTTGTAGGCAAACCCTTCGTATGGCAGTATTTTTATCACCTAAGTGTCTTGCAGGTAGTGGTGGGAAGTGCCATTAAGTCACAGCTGCCTTATGGCGACCCCCGTACGGTTTTCTGTTGAAATATATAAGGTCTATAGTGCAGCCTTATGAAGATCTGAAGATCACCCTACAGGGGGACAGCTGAAGGACTGGTAGTTAGCAGAGATAGATTAGGGACTGCCCAAAAATTCAAATTATGTCCTTGCCGTCTCCTGATTGGCTCTTCTGGAGACCTCCTGCTCCTGCAGAGCTTTCTTGTTCGTTGGTCCTCCTTCAGCAGGTAGTTTAGACAGTTAAGGCCCTCTCTCTTCTATGTTCTATAACAGTTTGTTCTCCGGCATTCAGTTCGGTGCTTGAACCCCCTGCTCAATACATTGACTCCTTTCTAAAGCCATATGTCTCAACAGCGAAATCTTATATTAAAGATACAAAGCACTTTATTAGTTTCATAGAAAATTTGTCTGTTCCTGCCAAATCTATTCTGGTTTCTTTAGATGCAGTAGCGTTATATACCAATATACCAAACGAAGAAGCCAGAACAATAACAGAAGAGACTTTAGATAAATACAGTGAGTATGGGCATTAATTTAGGCCTTGAAGATTTTTTCAATTCAGTTGTCGATGAAGACATTCAAAACGTGCTGTACCGGAGGCATGTCCAACAATAACACCACCACCAACAACAACACGGGATTCTTTGGAAGCAAGTGTTACATCTTTTGAAAGTTTTGAACTGTTGGCATCAATACATACACGTTTTTGTATTTGAGTTCTGGGTTTTATCATGTGTGAATTGTGCCTTTAAGGCTTTGTAAAAAATTCCCAATGTGATCTGTAGCTTTTAGGAAGATTATTTCAAAGAATGTATGATAAAGAAAATGCAAAATACAAATGAATGCAATGTGTTAAAAGTCTCTTTAAAGGTTCATAGTAGTACTATTTACATTCGGTGATTAGCTTTCCAGTAATATTATCCTGATACACAGCAATGTTCCCCTTTCTGCTTTGTATTGCTCACAGCTCTCAGGGCAAGCTGTTCTGTGACTGGCTCTCTCTCTCTCACACACACAGGCAGTTACTGTATTTTTTGGACCATAAGACTCACTTTTTCTTCCAAAAAAAGTGAGGGGAAAAGTGTGTGCGTCTTATGGACTGAATACTGAGCCCCAGGGTTCAGAATATTTTTTCCCCTGTTTTCCTCCTCTAAAAACTAGGTGCGTCTTATGGTCATTCAATGAAATATTTCCTATGGTTCATCACAAATCTACAGCTAGTCAATTTCACTGGAGGGCACCAGGTCCTAATGTTATGCAAGAGAGCAGAAACCATCACTCTCTCTCCAGACCATTCATAATTATGCTAATCTCTGCCAGGTTTCCTTTTAGTTGTCTTTTTGCAAACTAAGGAAACACAAACGTTTAGCCAACCATAACAAGGAAGGTGTTCCAGCCCCTTGTTGAGCCTTTCGGTTCATTTCTGAACTCTGTAACATTATTTCTGAGATAGAGCAGCAATATTATTTCCTGGTATTTGTATTCCCTCTGGCTACTCTAAGCTAAAGTGCTGGAAGAGGTTTTGCTTTGTTTTTATTTCTCCTTTCCAAATATACTTCTCAAATCCTTGACCATATATCAGTAGACACAGTTATGAGCACCTATATTGGGGAGCCTAGAAAAGTTGTGGGGGGGGTGTGTGCAAAGAAAATTGAGTACTAGGCTCAGAAGATCTCATCTCCTTTCTTGATTTGCCTCCTGCTAGTGTTCCCCTTTGCAGTTAAATCAGAATATATTTGCTGTCCTCACCCCTGTATGTTGTGTCCATCACAATTCCGGATGCCCCCACAAAAAAAGAGATTGTGTTCAGGTCTCCAGTTTTGTCCGTGGGCACCTGGCTGAAATATTTGACATAAACGCTATCACTAACTACTACAACTGATTCTAGGCAGAACTTTGCTAAAGCATCTGGAGATTCTTTGGCGGCTCAGGCTCAGCTACCCATTATCCTTTCCCCAGGGAGGATCCAGAAGCAGATCTGTGCTTCCCAGGTACACAAGGATGTCAGGATGTTGCAGGATGTCTCAGTTTGGATGGGGATCATGGTGGGAAGGGAAAGGGGGCTTAAAGCTTCCCCCGTACCATTTCCTCTAAATGGAAAAGACCCCAAATGCATCTCTTGACCCAGGAAGGCACTCAGGGAACACAGAGTGTACAGTTAGGTGCTATACATTATGTTAATCCACATAGTTCCCCCCCCTTTTTTTTCTTCCCCCATCAAAAGCAGCCATTCAGTGGGGTGGGGAGAGGTAGTTTTAACCTCTCTTTCTCTATCACCTCTAATATTTCCATCCCTCTCGGCTAAGCCTTTGGACCGGCAGACGAAGAG
This sequence comes from Gekko japonicus, assembly GCF_001447785.1. Lineage (NCBI taxonomy): Eukaryota > Metazoa > Chordata > Lepidosauria > Squamata > Gekkonidae > Gekko > Gekko japonicus. The sequence goes on from NW_015159746.1 coordinate 105,163, forward strand.
ACACATGCACCTCTATCTTTACCTCTGCAGGGGAATCTGAAGACAGATGTAGATGTATTTATTATGGCGTCAAGCCAACATAACCATAACACATTAGGATACAGAGTGTTAAAATCTGGGAAGACAGAAGGCAGGAGACTCAAGGGAATGGACTCGTAAACCTTTTCCTATTTCCTGATTTTCATTTGTCCTCTCCAGCTGCTTTTAACCCTGGGGAGAAAAGGACAAGGGTAATGGCCAGGCCAAAGCAACTTGCTGAAGGGGCAGTTTGGGGAGGCAACACACTGGTAGAGAGAAGGTTACAATCCCTGCCTTAATTACCCACATATATGGTTGGATATGTAGTCCGTAGCCAGTTTGAGTGAAAAAAGTCACAAAAACAAGACACGTAAAAAAGTCACAAAAACAAAACATGCAATTAGCACACATCTCCATTTTTAAACACAATCCTTACCTGACTTTGTGTTTTTTCTTGTCCATTTGTCTCCCCACTCTGAGGCATCACGGTTGGCGGGAGCGGCGCTCGTCGCTTTTTGATTTCGCTGTTTGCAGTCATTCCTGAGATGTTCCCAAGAGACAGCGATGGACCCAGAGTCATGGAACAAGAATTCACTGAAGTAGAATTGGGAGCTGTTGTGATTCTCTGCAAGTAGAAGCAGAACATCCATCAAAATGTCTTCTTAATGAGAAACCTCTAGGCTACTACGTAAATTATGTATAAGAAGCAAAACAAAGATTCCTTCTTACTGACATGATAATTCAGCCTCATGCTCTAGAAGTGACTGCTTACATAAAACAACTACATCAACTGTTATACTCAAACAGATATTCATTTGGGGAGGACAGAAATAGGCTTGGTGAAAAGGACTGGACTGCATGAGTCTATAGAAAAAACAGGTTGCTTACCTGTAACTGATGATCTTCAAGTGGTCATCTGTGAAGTCACACACATGGGTTGGGTGCCTGAGCACGAACCTGACCTCAGAAAGTTATAGAGCTAGCCTCAAATGTCTTGACATGTTTTCTCCCGTGCTCTGGGAAGCAGGCAGCCACTGCGCAGGCCTGGAGCTGAGGAGAAAGCACACTCCCGCTCAGTTCCTTCGGATCCCTGCTGCTAAGTCCTGTCAACACAAGGTAAGTGAATGAGAGGTACCAGCAGTGGGGAAGGCTGGGAGGGTGTGTGTGACTGCACAGATGACCACTCGAGAATCATCAGTTATAGGTAAGCAACCTGTTTATCTTCTTCGTGGTCTCTGTACTGTCCCACACATGAGTGATTAGTGAGCTAGGTAGGCAAAAGCAGGATGGAGGGTGCTGGAAGACAAAACAGAACAGACAAACCAAGAGCCAGTTACCCATTACAGGCCTACCAGCAATACACTCCCGACAGGGAAGGTCAGTGGACAATTGACTTCAATACTGCCTGTCCGAAGGAGGCATCTCGATGTGCTCTAACATCTAGAGCACAGTGCAACACAAAGGTCAATGGAGAGGATCACGTGGCAGCCACACAGATGTCATCAAGGGATATGCCCCCAAGGAAAGCAGTAGAGATCAACACCACCCTGGTGAAGTGGGCTCGCAGATAGGTAGGTAGCGGTCGCTTGGTAGTGGTTGCATAACATAGGGAGATCGTGGCTGTGAGCCATTTTGCCAGTCTCTGGGGGGGAACCTTTTGGCCCTTCCTGGGTTCCCCATAGGTAACAAAGAGGTTGGGGTCTTGCCAGAATGGCTGAGTCCTGCTCAGGTAAAAAGAGAGGGCTCTCCTTACATTGAGTGAGTACAGGACTCGCTGTGGAAAAACTTGGGAGAGTCGTAGGTTGCAACAGGTGGAAAGGCGAAACTACCTTTGGCAAAAAGGACAGGTCAGGTTGAAGCACAACCTTATCCTTGTGAAAGAGGATGTAAGGAGGATCTGCTCGGAAGGCACTGAGATAACTGGCCCTCTTGGCCAAAGTGATTGCAACTAAAAAGACCGTCTTGAAAGTAAGAAGGTGGAGATCAGTAGTTGCCATGGGTTTGAATAGTTTGCCCGTGAATTTTGTCAGGACTCAGGACAGGCTCCACACAGGAACAAGGGGCTTCTGAGGAGGGTGGCGCTGCAGCATGCCTTTGAGGAACGATTTGGCAGTCCAGTGCGAAAACAAAGTGCTGCCATCTATCAAATCATGATTACCCAAGATGGCAGTTAGATGAACTTTCAGGGATAAGAATCCCAGTCCAGACTCCTGCAAAGAGACCAGATTCAACAGAACATCCAATAAGGAGGCTGTCTTCGAGTCTATCTGTCTGGAGACCACGTAGAGAGAAAAACGAGTCCACTTGCCCTGACAGGTCCAGCAACTGGAAGGCTTTCTGGCATTCAGTAATATGTGATGGACCCGTGGAGAAAAAACTAGGGCATTATTCTCCATGCTGTCAGTTTGAAGGAGCCGGGGTTGTGGTGGAGAACCCTACCCTGCTGCCGCAACAGCAGATACAGAGCCGGAGGGAACCGCAGGTAAATGTTGTTGGATAGGCTGAGAAGATGCAGAAACTAAGGTTGCCGGGGCCACCAAGGAGTTACCAAAATTCAATGGGTCCAATCATGGATGATCTTCAGAAGCACCCACTGTATCACGGGATACAGGGGGAACAGATAGAAGAACCTGCCTGTTAAACAATGTAAGAAGGCATCCCTGGAGGACCCATTCTCAGCCAGTCCCAGCTGAAGAAGACACAGCATTTGAAATTCTCCCTGGTAGAAAAAGCATCAAACTCCAGTTGACTGAAAGCCTAAAAAACCAGAGTCAGGAAGGTCAGATTCAGGGCCCATTCATTCTCATCAGAAACTGTTCGACTGAGGAGGTCTGCCTGAGTGTTCTGAACACCTGGAATATGAACAGCAGTGAGGACAATCTGTCGGTCCAGGCACCATTGCCAAACGTCCATGACACGGGTGCAAAGCTTTGCTGATGCAGTCCCTCCCTGTTTGTTTATGTAGTACATGGTCGCTACATTGTCGGTTGCAACCTGTACTACCCAACCTGCTATTGCAGGGAGGAACAATATCAAAGCCTGATGCACCACTAGGAGCTCCAAGCAGTTTATGTGGAGACATCGTTCCAGTGAAGTCCATCGACCATGGGCGTAAAGGGTCTCACAATGGGCTCCCCAACCCCAGCAAGGCATCTGTGGACAGAAGAATCTCCGGTGGCTTTTGTTGAAAAGGCATGCTTGTCAAGAGATTGTAAAGAGAGGTCCACCATTCTAGGGTGGAAAGGATGCCTGATGGGATGGACAGCATCATGGACCAAGGCTGGTGCTGGAGCCTAAATGATGTATGAACCAGAATTGTAGAGGCCTCATGTGCAGACATGCGAAAGGGACCACAAATGTGGTGGAGGCCATGAGCCCTAGAAGGTGCTACATGGATCTTGCTGGTTGAGTAGGCTCCATCAGGAACGTTTGCAGCACCATCTGCAGCATGGAGGCCCTGTCTATGGGCAGGTATGCTCGCTGCTCAGTGGTATAAAGTCTGACACCAATAAATTAGAGAATCTGCAAGGGATGGAGAGACAATTTGCTCAGGTTCATGCAGAGCCCCAATCTGGCTAAGACATAGAGTCACCCGGATTTGGCCCTCCAGTTGACATCAATAGTGAGAAACCAGGAGACCAGTCATCTATGTACGGGTAGACCATGATCCCCTGCCATCTCAGGGCTGCTGCTACCATCGCCATGCATTTGGTGAATACGTGGGTTGTGGCTGAGAGGCCGAAGGGGAGTATCCGATATTGGTAGTGCTGCTGTCCCACTGCAAAATGGAAAAAGCGGTGGTGATGTGGTTGGATGGTGATGTGAAAATAAGCATCATGCAGGTTAATGGATGCTAGCCAAGCATTTGCAGGGATGAGAGGGAGAATTCCCTGCAGAGTGACCATTTGGAACTTGGGGCATCTGATGCGTTGGCTGAGACTTCAGAGATCCATTATCAGGTGCTTCCCCCAATCCTGCTTGGGGACGACAAAGTACCTGGAATAGAAGCCCATGTGGTGGGCAGCTCGGGATACCTCCTTAATGGTTTCCTTGGAGAGGAGGGTTTTTACTTCATCAAGGAGGAAGTGGGATGGGGGAGTGGGCACGAAGTGTGGAATGTGGGGTAGAGAAGAGAACTCTATGGCATACCCCACCTGAATGATGATGAGAATCCATATGTCAGAGGTTATTGCATCCCAAGTTGGATGGAATGGATGGAGTCTGGTGCCCACAGGTCTGGAGTAAGGAGGGGTGGGGTGAGTTCACAGTAATCGGTAAAGTCAAAGAGACTGCTTAGGAGTCTGTGATGGCCGTTTGGTGGTCTGTTTCTTAGGCCTTGCACAGTAGAGTTACTTAAAAGAAGCCAGCTTCTTTTTCCAAGCATCAGGTGGTTGAGGAGATTGTTGCTGCTTGGGATAAGGTACCTTCCATTATCAAGATTTAAAAAGGCACAGGATGGGCTGTGTTACCCCCAGGTTCTTGGCCCTCTTCCTATTGCAATCAACTGCTGTCAAAGTCTCATCGATGGTGGAGTGAAAGAGACCATCCCCATCAAATGGCAAGTCCTGAATCGGCCCGCAGAGCACAAAAGGGGCCCGAATGGGCCATTTTCAGGGGTGCATTTGGTTCGGACGAACTGAATGCACATCCCTAGTCAGTGTGGTAAGCATTCCGGTAATGGTGACCTGAAGACCTTGAAGGTGAATGAGCATAAGGTTCGTAGGAGCACTCAGGTCACAGGCACGGTCAGGGCTGATGCTCTGAGGAAGACCTCGAATCCAAAAGATAATATGACTGGCAGGGCTCACTGTGGTAGATTATAAGGAACATCCATATTGGCTTGAATCATGGGATGCCGACCAGCTATGGGATCAACAAGTCAGCTTCAATCTCAAACAACCATCCTGGTGCATGGAAGAGTGATGATGATCTCTCAACCTCGACCAGGTAGACTGGTTTCAGGTATCATCCCGATGGGTACACTCCAGTGGGGAGGAACCTTGCACCAAAGGGCTATGGGATAAGACCGAGATGATAGTCTTCCCCAAAGGCAGATGTCCAGAAGCATCTGAGGAGGGGCCACTTGAATACTCATAGCAGGCACAGATGCCATAGCAGTGTCAGAACCCACAGCCAACAACGAAGTACACGCGTTCAGGAACGGTAATACTTTTATTGCAGAGCTATAGATGCAGTAACATAAGCACTGTTAAGAATGGCGGCAGCCCCTTGGGCATAATAGGATATAGGGTATTCGTATGCACCCCCCCAGGGCACTGGCCAATTAGGCACCCTCCCGCGTGCGGGATAAAGCTAAAGCTGAGAACCAACACTCTCCCACGGCACCTAGGAAAAACCTAGACGATACAACTCCCTCCTGCACATCTGTATAGATAAGCATTTTGGCGCAAAGCAGAAAAAGCACAGAAAAGGAATGCAGTAGCAATTAACCAGACACAGACCGATCTCCCCAACCCCCATGGAAGCGTAGCTGACAAGCAGCCATCATGGAAGATTTCCTCCGGTCAGCACCAGGGTGATCAGCTGGACAGGCAGGCGGTATTGATGAAGACAAACCATTAATGACCAGTGGCTTGATTGATTTCAAGGGTCCAGCCAAGGTCAGCTTCAGTTTCTTAGGTTTCAGACCTGAGTTGAACCTGAGGACCTTTTGGATGGCTTATCTTTTTTTATGTTTCTTCATGGCAGAGAGCTCTGAAGCCACTGACTGGACCGAATTTCCCTTCAAGTGTGGGGGAGGTGGTGTCAAATGGTGAGAGGACATCTTTGGATGAAGGGTAAACTCCAGAAGTTGAGTTTGAGGCCATGCTGCTCGTTTTTTTCTTGCTGGCTTCACGAATTTCGCACAGTGGGTGCAAGACTCGACCTGGTGTTCTTCCCCCAAACAGAATAAACACAGGTCGTGGCCATCTGCGGGGGGGAGTTTCAACCCACAAAGGTTACACTTTTTGAAGAAGGTTGTATGTTCCATGAGCAACCACCCCAGGAGGGTTGGGGAAGGGTGGGGTGGGGACTCACAAATAACTTTGTGTGTGTGTTTCAAGACAAAGACAAAGAAAAACTAAGAGGTAGGCAACAGGAGACAGGGAAAGAAAAGTCGAAGAGGGAACGTCAAGGAGCTCAGTGAGAGAGGCGAGGTTGATGTGGTGGTCAGGAAGGAACTGAGCAGGACAGTGCTTTCTCAGTTCCAGACACGCACAGTGCCTGCCTGCTCCCCAGAACATGGGGGAAATTAAATGGCAGTTGCTGGGCTATTGCCTTCTGTTCAATTTGCAGCTTCTTCCCATCTAGTGTTTTGACGGTTACTAGTTTGCATTTCAGTTTTTTTCCTTTTAAGTGTTTTTTTTTCCTTCCTCGCAGCTTTTCTTAGCTGTTTGGGCACTGGGGCAGATCCTTTTGCGGGGAGGCCGTGCCTGCGTGCCCGTCTCCCACGGTTTGGGTGGAGCCATTTCAGTAGCACGCTTAGCTTGGTGGCTGTCTGTGGGGCTCTTACCACAAAGTAGCAAGGGAACCACGCAGTGGCCAGCACCCATGTAGATACCCATGTAGATCCCAGGGGTTGCCACTCCACAGTTTCACCCCCAGCAAGTGGGGTAGGGGTTAAGTGGCAGGCAGGTTGCACAATTCTGGTTCTGCCCCCATGCTGCACCAACGCTCCTGTGATGCAGTCAATAAAAGCTGTAGTCTGTTCTTTATGCAAAACACAAACATGTCTTGTTCTTTATTCCTTGCCTGGACTCCTCCTATACCCCCGGGAACGCAACCATTCTTGTGTCCTTGACATTTCCTCTGCTTCCATAGGACACATGGCTGTGTCCTTGACATTTCCTCTGCTTTCATAGGACACATGGCCATATTCAAAGACCAGTAAGGAAGTCAGGCTCCCTGTCCTCTCACCATAATGGTCGCTGAGTTTTCTTTCTAGTTAAGCTATCTTTTAGCCCTGACCAAAAATCCACATTTGAAATGTTCACTAAGCAGTTTCCCTCATAAATAGATCTCAAGTCAAAACCAACGCTTTAAAATATGAGTTAACAGAGGCAGAGCAATTTTTCTTCTATAACCGTGAAAACAAAAAGGTGGGGGAATAAAAAGAATAAATGAAAAAGCTTATAATAACTAAGAACAAAATTTTTCATTTGTTTGTAAGTAAATATACTGGGAAAGACACAAACCCATCAATCATCGAGAACATTTACTGGACTCAAACAAGTAAACTTTGACAGGACAAATGTCTCAGTACTTACTGCTTGCCTTGCCTTGAATTAATTTAAAGATGTCACTTTACATAGAACAAATTGAATTACTTTGTCCTTAGATCTTAGAGGGATTTTTTCGTTGAATGAAGATCCTTCTTGACTAAAATATACTTATAAACACGGGCGATCCACAAGAAACTTGCAGGGGAATGGAAATACCATCCCCCCACCAGTCTCTTCCTCTCCCGTTTGATCCCTCCCACCATCTTCTTCTCCTGCCTTTCACATCGCCACAAGTTCCACTTCCACCTCCATCCCTGACTCCCCCTCTTCTTCCTTCTTGCCACTGACTTCCCCCCCCCACATAATCCTCCTGCTTTCTCCCATTCCCTCCTCCATGCTTTCTTCTTTTATGAAAAAAATGCCTGGTTGTATGGGGTTGCTAGGTAACCGCACAATGCGGACTGTGACCTCACAAGATCTCAGTCAGCATTTTTTTTTTAAAAAAAGCTGTGATACAAGCGTAGGTGCAAACATCGCTTGCTTCTCCACTGAGAAGGTTTAATCCCCTCCCATCTCCATCTGACAGAGTACACCTTAAAACTAAATCCCATGAGATGGATTCTACAGAAAAGCTGAAGAAGAATACTGTAATTCATAATAATGGAGGGGGTATTATTGCATTGCCGGTCAGTCTCCCCTCCCTGTAACTTTGGGGTTTTTCTAGAGGCCTGTACAAACACCACCCCTTTATGTCCTTGGTCCCATGATGCGGCTTTTTCGATCTGCACTTTGGTACTAAGTTCAGAATTGAACATATGACTGAGAATTGAGGGGGGAAGAAGAGACTGAAGTGCCCATCCCTTGTGCACCCTGGAGCAGTTTTAGAGCTGTGCACTGTTATCATACCACAGCTGGGAATCTGCAGCCACAAAATATGTCTTTAAAATATTTATACCCCACTCTCTCAACAAAATATTCCCTAGGTGGCTTACAGCAATTAAACTAATAAAATAAGTTAAAGCAAAAATGATAGCTCATAGATAAAAAGGAGCAGCGCTAAGACTATTTAATGCAGCAGTACAATAACACTTAAAATAAGAACCTAAAGAGTAAAACTATACAAGCAATAACATACTATTTGAAACCATCATAAAAACATTAATAGTTAAAACGATTGGGGAGAGAGGGTACTTCCACGCAGGGAGGATTAATGAAAAGGCCCACTAAGCATTTTCTTGCCTGCCATGTCAAAGACAAAACTTTGGCATTGGGAGAATCTCTGCGGGGAGCAAGTTCCAGAGTCTCACTGCTACTACAGAAAAATCCCTGATCCCAGAAGAAGGTTCACACACTGCTTCTGAAACCAAAGGCACAGAGAGTAGGGCCTCTGAAGATAATCTTAACAGGATCAATCAAGGTGGGTAGCCGTGCTGGTCTGAAGCAGTATAACAAAGTTAGAGTCAGGGGTCGTTTCGTAGAAAAAGAGCTAGGGGAACTCATTAGCATAACTCATTAGCATACGCCACACCCCCTGACATCACCGGAAGTGTGTCATAAGGCCACACACCCCGCCCCCAATGGTCCCGCCCCCAACGGTCCCGACCGCCGTCGCCGGCCTTGCAGCTCCACTGCCGAGCCCGATGAGGGGCCCGGCGGTGGACCTGCAAGGCCGGCGGGAGGGCAAGGAAGCCCCACGAAGGCCCTCCCTGGCCCCAGGCAGGCAGGGGTGGGGAGAGGCAGGGAGGAAGCAACTTACCCTCCCTCTTCTCCTGCCTCCTCCTGGCTGAATGAGGGCCGGAAGCGGGGTGGCTGGAAGCAGGGGGCAGGGCTTCGTCATGTGCCCCGCCCCCTGTACCTCACCCGGGGGAACTGCGTTCCCCCCCGAAATGACAATTTCGACTCCATGGACCCCTGCACGTCTAGAAAGTTGAACCAAAACAGATGATAACCAGGAACTAAGCTTGTCATTCTTTTGATCTGTTAAAAAAAATGTGTCCTCACTATTTTGCATGCTAATTTAACAAACCACCCCTATATATTCAACTATGATATGTAATTCCATTTCATCGTCTAACGAAGTGTGCATGCACACAAAAGCTCACACCTTGAATAAAACTTTGTTGGTCTTAAAGGTGCCATTGGACTAACAGGATCAAACAGAAAAGGGTGAAATCATGTCAAGTATCTCAAATTATGCAGCACACTCTGAACCAGGCCCAGAAAAAAGTCAGCAGCCAGTGACTTTAAAAACTGCTAAGGCTAGCCTCTGTAACTTGTGCTTGGAAGCCCTCTCATTACCATGTTTTTCAAACATTTTACAATTGACTTTCAGTACTACACGTAATAGTACTGTTTTATCGATAGGCTTCTCTACTATTGAAATACTTTTTGGGATTTTTACTATTCAAAGACTATTTTTAAAGTCAGTTTAAAGAGCCAGTATGGTGTAGTGGTTAACCATGGTGGACTGGGTTTGAAGAACTGGGTTTGATTCCACACTCCTTCTCCACATGTAGCCTGCTGGGTGACCTTGGGCCCGTCACAGTTCCCTCAGAACTCGCTCAGCCCCCACCTACCTCACAAGGTGTCTGTTGTGGGGAGGGGGAGTGCGATTCTAAGCTGCTTTGAGATACCTTAAGGTAGAGAAAAGCAGGGCACAAAAACCTACTCTTCTTCTTATGGAGCATCTTGATAAAATTATGTTATTTAATATGTATATACATATTTAGATATATCTAATAAATATATTAATGAACATATCATTATTTGATAACCTGACCATGGTTTCATTCCCTTCTTATACTCTGCCATGAAAAAAGATCACTAAGATGATAACAATCACGCTGTAACTATGCACAATGTAGTATTAATTAGAGAGGGGGGATGAAATGTTTATGAGGTTTTTTTTCTTGTTCCAAGCATCTTAACCTTTTATTACATTAAAAAACAGCTTCTGATGTTCAATTCATCATGCTTTAAAAAGACGATCCTGCATATTATTTTCATAATGGCTGAAGAGCACATACAGGGTCCCATAATGGTATCCTGTTTGCACTCATCTATCAAATGGACAGCCCTCATCTGAACAGAGCCTCTTGGAGCAATTGCAACCACTTCGGTCTGCTCTGCACACAAACCACTTCAGACTTCCCAGTTCACAAGCCGCTTCATATCAACTTCTGTAGTAAAATTCACTAATGAATATTCTGAATATCGAAAAAGGACAAAGGCCATATTGGGCCTTCACAGAAATAAGGCACCTGGACCCAAAGAGGCAAGCACTTCATGTCCATTATAATGTTCTCTGCCACTCAGACTCAGCTCTTCATAGTCTTTGCTCGTCAGTTAGGTCTATGCCAAGGTAGAATAAAAAGCCCTCATCATCAAAAAAAGAAAAACCTCAAAAGCCTCATAAAAATGCATGTGCATATGGGTCAAAAAGCGCTCCCCTGAGGCCGTCTTTGATCAGGAGGCCAGATCAGGGAGAAACATTTGAATGTTTAACAGCCCCTCTCCTCCGGTAAGTTATCTAACAGAGAGAGCTTTGACTGTTGAAAGCTTATACCCCACAAATCTTGTGGGTCTCTGTGCTAACTAAACTCGAATCTCACCCTAGGTTAGCTACAACCCCAATGCCCAGGGCATTTCTCCTACCAATTCTGGTGGTGCTTCCTTTATTGTGCTGCCCAAAGCAGCCACTTGGGCAGCTCAATTGGAGAATCAGCCCTGTATCTTTGATTAATAAAAGAACAGATAAATTTCTTCAGCAATATCTGCTGAGCCAAGCTGCTCGGATTCTTAACTAATCACAACCTCCCTTCTCAAACAGACTGTTGTTCTTCCAGCAGCAACATGGGCATGCTTTGTAAGCCACTGAAGCGGTATATTTGCATCAGATTATGAACACACGCAAAAAAATAAAAGAGCAGTTGGTTTTGACAGGAAATAAGGACAAGTTGCTTGCCTGTAACTGGTTTTTCTTTGAGTGGTCCTCATCTCTGCAGTCCCGCTAATGGGAAATAATTTGAGAAATAATCTGGAAAAGACTTTTAGTACTGAGAGGGTGGGCTCCACTGCACACCTCAGGGAGATGGAGAAGCACCTTTTGTGGTCTCTACAAATCACTTTATGGAATTACACTAGCAAGCTGACCTACCTGGAGGTGGGAACAGGTTTGAAGTCACGCAAACAAGACCAGTGCTGCCAAAGGTTGCACCCCTCAGAGCATAAATATCAATGCTTCACAAAGGTGTAGGGTTGAGATCATGTAGCCACTCAGTATATATGAGGAAGTAGTACTTATTCCTTTGGAAAAATCATAGAGGTTGCAACAGCCCTAGTGAAGTGAGCTCTGAGAGATCCAGGTAAAGGATGGCATGCCAACTCATGACAAAGTGCAATGGAAGCTACGATCCGTCCATGAGGACCTTGTGGAGACAGCTGAAGCCCTTTTTTGTGGCCTCCATAACATATGATGTGGGGCTCTACTGTCTGAAAAACGGTCACCTTCTGTATTTTCCTGTGCACCACCTACAGTCTTCTTCAGGCTGCCACCTGTTGACTGTTCCCCCACTTAGAGGGGTGTGCCCAGCATCAGCCAAAGCCTTGGCCTTTTCCATCATGGCTTTCAGTCTGTGGAACAGACTCCCTGAAGAGGTGAGGCGTGCCCCCTTACTAGAGATCTTTAGAAGGCACCACAAGGCCTGCTCATTTGGCCAAGGCTATGCATAGCTAGTGGGGAGGGAGGAATTTGGGGTTTATGATTTTATTTCGATTTTAACTTGTGGTGTTTTAATTATTACTGCAAGCCACTCTGAGCCAAAACAAAAATAAATGAAGGAATTCTGTCAATGTAGAACGCCAATACATGACATATACCTGACATATGTGCATGACATATATGCAAAGAACTCTTTTTGCATCAGATATGGGTTTAGAAAAGCAAGATTAAATATAGATCAGGATGAAGCATGACCATGCTGGTTGTTATTGCAAATATGGAAGGTCAACCCTACTGGGTAGGTTTAATTGCAATCAGAGAGACAGTCTTAAGAGATGAAAATATAGACATGGAGAGAGGGTTCCCTGATCAACCTAAGGTCAACTAATTGGTGCGACTCCCACTAGTGCAAGACCAAAAAGTTCCCATTAGTGTAAGACCAAAAAGAAGTAGTCAGAGATCTTTGCTCATCCTGCAGAACTACAATTCCCAGGATTCCCTAGAAAGGAGTTACTATTAAGTTACTTACTTTAAAACTGTATTGTGTCCATGCTCTTGTGTGTCCTATCTTTACTGTCTCTGAGCAACATTCCCCTGTGAACAGTGCATGCATGCGTGCTTACTTTCAGGCCCTTTATGAACAATCTTGCTGCATTGACTGTCACCAACAGTCAATGGGAGTTACATGGCATCTAGTTTTTAAAGCACTACACTGGCTTCCAGTGGAGTACAGAGTCAGGTTGAAGGTTTTGGTATTGACCTTCAAGGCCTTGAGCGGTCTGGGACTCATGTATTTTTGGGACCGCTTCCTCTGGTATGTCTCCAGGAGAGTGTTATGCTCTGCTGAGGAGAACTTACTGGTGATCCCTGGGCCCCAAAGATATCCAGCGGTCCTCGACCAGAGCCAGGGCTTTCTCAGTCCTGGCTCTGACCTGGTGGGACTCTCTGTCAAATGCCATCCGGGCCCTGTGGGGCTTAATGCAATTCCACAGAGCCTGTCAGGCACAGATGTTCCGCCAGGCTTTTGGTTGAGGGCAGCGACGGTTTTCCATCATGGCTGGCACCCCTCCCCCTTTTCTACCAACTCTCCCATTTTGGCTTCCTCTTTACTTCGCCTGTGCGGAACGGGTTTAACACAGTGCGGAACGGGTTTAAACACAAGGTTAGTAACGTCATCCAAAATTATTTTAAGAATGTAAGAAATGTTACTTATTAATTTTAACTTTTCTTGTTTGATGTTTTTTCACTTTTTGTTGTACATCGCCCAGAGCTCTGTCCATATAGGGATTGGGTGGTTCATAAATTTAAAATATAAATAAATAAACTACTTGAGGCTGACAGCTCTGAGAGAGGAAGGCGAGACTGAGCAGTCACGGAGCTCAAGGGAACCGTTGGATAACGAGAAAAGACAGAAGAATCCTTCCCTCTGCTGAGTCCCAGGCATCACTGCACCGGTTGACTATCACCTGTTTTTATAACAGTAACCTTAAAAGAAGTTCCTTGTACTTTAGACCTGGGAACCACATACGTCAAATAACCACCGCTCCCAATACGAACACGTGTGCCAACTCAGATCCTCCTAGCAATGCCTCCTGGCCGTTCCCACACCTAAATGTATTAAATTAACTGCAGCACTGCCTGGAGCTGTTTCAGCCATGAGACTGGCCTTGTTGAACAGCCTGTCTGGAGGGTGCCCACCTTTGTCTTGTTTCCGAAGGCACTGTAAGATGGTATAACAATAGGGTCGATGATCAAGGTTATCATTTCTCTTTCATGGTGGGGAGGTGGCTGAGAATTTTTGGCCTTTTAAAAAGTTGTTTAAATGATTATTAGTGTTCTGTACTAGGAGAGGGTTTTTTGGCACGTGCTCTTCATAAGCTGTTTCGAGCCCCCCTGACGAATTAATGCTAGCACTTTATTAAGTTGTATAGTTATGGTTTTAAATTTATGCTTGATTGGGTTTTATTATTTATTGTACTGTTTTATATTGCTGTAAGCCACCCTGAGCCGGCCTTGCTGGGAGGGCAGGGTAAAAATCTAATAAATAAATAAATAATAGGAAAGCAGAATATACAAATACTTTGGTAAATAAAAAGAAATAGATGTCAAAGGTGAAAGACTGTTTTAACCTTACTAGATACGACTGACACACACACAAGACTACTCCAATTAATGAACAAAAGTCACAGTCGAACTTTCGTGTGCACAGCCTCCTCCAGGTTCAGCTATTCAAATAAATTATAAGCTTGCATGAAACAGGGATCTCAACTAAGTGAAATCGCTGTGGAACTAGAAAATGCAGTGCTAGCTGATATCAAAGCAATAGTCCCGTTGTAACTCATGCTGAAACGCTACTTGGGTGTGCAGGCGACTTATACAGCAAAGTAGCATGAACATTCCATTTTTTGAAATTTGAATCTGAAAGCCAAACTAAACATTACAGTTTTTAACGTGTTCCCTGTACTCAACCCTTTTAAAAACTGTAACGTTTGATTTGACCCTGGGTTGCTAAGGGACCTTACATTAAATTCTCCTGACAGAATTAACAAAAGGGGATGAAGGTAACTATAACAGAACACCAGCCAAAGTAATTTTAATCACACATACAACCCCACACACTCTATTGTGATGGACAATATTCTGAAGCTTGGTTGGTAGTCTTTTCAAACTATACCCCTCATATTTGAACAGGGGGGTGATTTGGCTTTAGTTAAATTTAGATGGCGCCATGTTCACTGTGATTCCCTCCCACTGAAACTTTGCTAATCTCTGCTGCCAGCTGCTCAAATGTTTACACTTGAAGGGCCTTCTCTGTTTGTCCTGAAACAGTCTCTGTTCAGTATCTCATTGGCACAGATGCCAGACTGAAGGCAAGAAAGGGTTTGCTGCTGGAAACTCTTGATTAATAGTCTTCAATGTGTTTTTAAACTCCCCCCCATTTGTCAAATCTATTTTCATTAGATTTTTAATAACATTACTTCAGTCTAGAAGCTGTTCCTAGCTTCGTTTGTAGCTCTGTGGATCAGACATGAATCATACTCAACTGGAGCTGGAGTTTAATTACACCAGAGCAGATCTTTAGGAAGCTCCGAGTCAAACCCTAAGTCTTGCCTCTAACTGTGCAATGCTTATAACATGAGTTACCAATCAGTTGATTATCATCACTTCTGTAGGATGAGATCAAAAGACTTTAAGCATGACCTGGGGCTTTGTTTGAACCGCAGACCCCCATGCCAAATCACAAACTACAATTGAAAGTTCCATCTGTTTCTAAGGCAGTTTATCATGTGGGGTGGGGGCGCTACTCTTTGGGAAACACAAGCACCTTTTTATCAACCAAACTGCATAGTTCTTTCATTTCCACCTACAAGAATTTAATAAAAGGACTTGGTTCTATTAATATAAAATACTGGCAGGTATTTAGGCAGGTGAGGGAGGTGATTGGAACAAGCAGGTAGAAATAAACCACCTGCTTCTTATACAGTACCATTAGCATGCACGACGCTGAGCATAAGCAACTAAGAAGCTACCTGGAGTCTAAACTTAGGCCTACCTACACATTACAAAGGCCTCAGGTTGTGTTCAGGTCTTGCACCAGGACTTTCAATCAGACATGCATTATGAGTTCCCTACTGGGGAGCAATTCCCAGGTATGTGGAGGCCTGAATCAGATTGGGATTGTGGTGTACCATGAGAGGGTGCTTAAGCCTGCACCATTTTCCCGACCTGAAATGGCCCCAGGGGGTGTAATTTGCTCCACTGGGAAATCTACATGTACACATGCCCCAAAAGGGCAAATATCAAAATAGGAGATAGATGTGTAAAACTAGTATCCTTCTTAACTGTCAAAGGTAATAAACTGATTCTGTAATTTCGCACCATTTGTTTCCTCTCAAGAATGGAGTTAATTAACAACATCCTTTCCCCAGAGGTGGGGTGCAGTGCCATATGTGCCATATTTATTGCCTCACTGTCCCCCCATTAAATCCAAACAAATGGTGACAAATCACGTTCCAATTATCTGGAACAGGGGTCTCCAACATGCTGCCCTTGGGCACCTGCTGATCCTTTCCTGGAGCCCACCAAGTGTTCTTACAAAAGTGGGTGGGACCAGGAAGGGCTTTCACCCAGAAAGTCTTCTGATTGGCCACCGGAGATTTGATTGGCTGGGCAGATTTTTAAAAACATTGCTTTGGTGGCAGCTGTTACCACAGGAAAAGGATCTTCACTGTATGACTGAAGTCAAGCTGCGGCAGCCATTTTGTGGCTTGCTCCACCTCCAGTGGAGCCATTTTATGACAGCCATTTTATGGCTGTGCCCACCACACTGTGGCAAAATTCCAAAGGTGCTCATATGCTCATAAAGGTGGGAGACCCCGATCTAGAATCTTCCCATTTTTAGTCACCTGAATACCTCAGCCAGCTTCCCCCTCCTAGATCTCAACACAGAGCACTGGTTTGTCATATTTTTCCTATGTTTCTATGGTTCTTAATAACTGTGCGCAATACTTTGGCACTGCTCATGTTACTCAATGTTATATCATGCATACAGTTTATTATACTCTTCTTATAAAGATTTTTATTCACAGTTGCCTTGGATGTACTCCTTTTTCAGTTACTCTGCAATACCAAATACGGCATTCTCCCTTTTTGTTTACTGGGTTTTATTACAGCCAGATATATAGTACAGAACTCAACTCTTATGATTACAGAACTGAATTATATTAGGACGCATGAAATCGCTCCCTCAAACCTTCCGGCAAGGGAGCCCTTAGAACATAAAGCTTTTTATATGGCACTACCGCCACCTACAGGCCATGTTAATACTTACATCCAGGCTTTGTTGACTTGCTGTAGTCGATTTTAAAGGCTCTTCACCGGCATAATCCACATCCATCCTCACTAAGGAGTCTTCTGCCTGGAACGCAAATTAAGTATCTTACATAACCATGCCAAAAGAAGCACATTCCATGCCAGTTATGAACAACAGTGACAGACCAGACCAACAGAACACCGTGTGGGTGGGAAAGCAAACCAGAGCTCTTCGGCTTTGAAACGGAGATGAGCACCGCAACCCTAGAGTCGGATTCGACTGGCTTTCGAGCAAGGGAACCTTTACCTTTACTTTATTTAGGAAAGCTACTACAGCTGAGTTCATACCACACAACTATTTAGAGAAGGTTACAGAAGAACCCACTGAGGGGCAGGGAGATCAAAGAGCAGTGCAGAAAAGAACTTTAAGACTGGTCAATGATGAATTTATACCGTAGAGAGCTGGATTAGGTTCTGGGAGACCCAGATTCGAATTCCCACTCTGTCATGAGAACTTGCTGGATGACCTCAGGCCAGTCACACCTCACAGGCTTGCTGCTGTGAAGGTAAAATGGAGGGGAGCCCTCCATTTTTGGGCCCTCACTGGAGAGAAACATGGTGGCTATCAGTGTTCCCTCTAAACTGAGTTAGTGTAAGCGAACTCAAAGTTTTTTAGCCTCCAGCTCACAGGTTTTTGAATTTGCTCAGGAAGGATGGCTCCAGAGCAGTAGCCAAATCGCTCGCTCACAACTTTAATGCCAGTAGCTCACAAAGTAGAATTTTTGCTCACAAGACTCCACAGCTTAGAGGGAGCATTGGTGGCTATTCTGGCTTTTGAAGCATTATCACTGAAGAAATAAAGTCTCCTTCCTCCGATAAAAGGGAACCCATTGGATCCAACCCAACACAGAGAAGAACATTTCACGAAGTGAACTTTTTTCTACAGACAAAACTGCTTGGTAGGAGAAGATGCCTACATGCATGGTGTCTAAATTGTCATGTGCTTTTTCTATGCAGGCAACAGAGTCGCACTGTACTAAATGATTCACAAAGTTACTTAGATAAATTATTAAGAGACTGTGGACTATACTCCTGTGTTTAGCTTACTGAAAACTAGGATCCTACTATATAATTTTTGTATCATTTAACATGCCATGTTATGATTTACTCTTTGCTTCAGTTGTGCTTCTAGGTTTGTGATTGGTTCTAAAACCCTCATCCTATTGTGTTGTTTACTGAATACCCCCCCATCCTAGCAACTGTATTTGACTCACTCTGCATAATCTGCCTTGAGTCCAAGTGAAAAAAGTGGACTGTAAATCACAGAAATAAAATCTACTTCTAAATGGAAGGGTTTGTCCACACCATAACGGGTTTGAAAAGCTGTTGACAGCTGTCACCAGTCTTTACCTGGTGCATCGAACCCTTAAATGTTCCAAAGAAGCCCACTGCTGAGTGCTACTTCATGCACAGCATTTTCCTAGCACAGAGAGAAAAAACCCTCACGATAACCTTTGCCCACACAGCTAGTCAGAGGCAGCGCACCAGTAAGGAACAAATGCACAGAAGAGCTCAGAAGGGAAGGCTGTTGCTTGAATATCTTGCTTGTGGGAAGAAAAGAAGGGTGTACACCTCCACTCCACATTCCACTTCCAAAGATGCACCAGCCTATCCAAACGGAAACTAATATGAAAACAGGAGAACAGCCCTACTGGATCAGATAAAAGGTCCACTTAATCCAGCATTTCAACAGCCAAGAAACAAGATACTGCCAACAAACTCGCTTGCGGGGCATGAAACCAACAGCGCTCCTCTTAATGTTCTCCTGATCATGAAAACTTCAAGCTGCCTCACGTGGATTCAGCTGTCAGGCTCGGGATGATTGACCATCTGTACCTGTTATATTACTGCCTAAAGTCTTGATGTATCTCTCCCTTGTTTTAACCTTGCCCTCCCCGCTTTCTCTTAGAGTGTTATTTCAGAGGCCTTATCCCTCGCCTGCCACCGCATTCCTACGGGGGGTGGGGGTGGGGGAGTGTGTGTCTGCGGGAGCAGAGATGCTTGCTGTTGTAATTCTTCTATGAGGCCCCAAAGAGACATCTTTCACATGGGAAGGTGTCCTTGGAGAAATGTCTGTAATTAGCTAGGGATGGACCGTATATTTCTCATGGTCTGGGTAGTATTGCTGACGTGTGAGAATGGAATGAGTGACTGTAACTATATGCACCTTTTCCGCCTTCATCCCTCAGTTCTGACAAGGAGCTCATTCCTTGAACATTTCATATCTTCCAATAAAACTTTCAACCAAGAAAGTGTGTGTGAAGAGTGACTTGACGGACGTATAGCTGTTATACATAAACAGCTTAATGACAAAATATGGAAGCAAAAGTCATCAATTCAACAGTCTTGGGGAAAGGAGTGTATGACTCCTATAAACGACCAGCAATGGAATTTGGAATTCATTTTTATTCACAACCAATAATCTTGTAGTAAAATTACAATCATTTAAAATTTATTCTTAATGCTATCTAACACCAAACCGTTTATTCTTTTGCAAATTTAAGCCCAACCCAAATTGTTGGAAGGGTTGTGGCCAAAAAGGAACCTTTTTACATTGCTGGTGGGCATGCCCAAAGATTTTTAACTTTTGGGAGGCCATACTTAAAGAGATTTCCAAGATGACAGGCCACGATATCCCTAATACGCCCGAGTCTGTACTCCTTAATCACTGGCCCACTCTCTCATTCACCAAACAGACTGTTGAAATGGCAACACTACTAATATCTGCAGCTAAAACTGTAATTGCCCAGAAATGGAACCAAGATGGGCCACCTACTTTGAAACTATGGACTTTAAAAGTCTGGGACACAGTTGTGGCTGATAAGTTAGCTACTCAAATAAAGGTATCACAATTACCTACAAAATCTAATAACTTTTTAGAAAAATTGTTTCCCTATTTTGAGTATATTTCTTTGAGTCCGAATGTGTTATATGATATCCCCAAAAATATATGCATTTTGCATTTTATTAATATTAATTTGGATGGATATAGTTAGTTTTCATTCAATTGTATTACAATTGTTAATTTAAGTATCTATAGCCTATTGCAGTTGTGGTTAAAGTTTAATGCATCATGTTGATGCGCTGGTTTTTTTAATTGTTGTGTAATTTTTAGTTCTGTTGAACATATTATTCTTTTTTATGGTTGTATGGTTGTAAAAAATAAAAACTTTTGATTTAATAAGAGTGACTTGACTGGGACCCTGACATCAGCCCATCAAGTTCAGTACTGTCTACTGAAACTGACAGGGGGTCTCCCAGATTCTCAGGCCAAGGTCTTTCACATCACCTGCTATTAAGTGGAGATACTGAGGACTGAACCTGGGACCTTCTGCATGCCAAGCATACGCTCTACCACTCAGCCCTACTCGAGCATCTGCTAACTGTGCTGCCTCTAAATAGTTAGGGATTTTCATGTACAGGTTTTATACATGACACCGGACGAGGGAGCACTATGATTTTGTCCCCTGTAAGCAGACGAGATCTGTGCAGAGAAAACAGCACGACAGCCCTCAATCACAATCAGTGATTGAACCAAACGTCTTTTCTTTTTTCTTAAAGTCCCCCTGCATTCGACCACACACATACAAACGAGGATCTGTGTCCTTTGCCTTGTTTACATTAGTTGGATGAGAATTGTTTCCTTACTATCATCATTAGAGATGCGAGTCTAGCCACACTACATTTTTTTCGAGAGAAGACCAGATTAGTGTTCATTCGTCATCTTTGAAGCCCAATGTGCATGGAGAAATAAAGTGACATAATGGAGAAATAAGTGACCCAACACACTTATGGTGATTTCCAGAAAAACTGGGATGCAAGTTCAGAGATTTTGGACCTTATTTAAGAATGTAGCAAACATTCCCCATCCCCTACAATGGCCAACAAGTACCTTAGAAAACAGAGAGGAGACAACACTAATCTATCCTCCACCTCAAATCATCTACTAATCATCTATGTAACTACTGTTATGTAATGGTGACAATATCGTGGTCAAAGAACGTAAGGGAAGAACAACAAACGTCTTCTGGCCATAAATTATTATGACTAATATAACTATGACTCTGGAAAGTTGGACTGCAATTCATGTATCCAGCTGCAACAAACTTATATTAAATGTTCTTTTTAAAAAAACAGAAAGACTCATATAATCATTGGGGTAGGCTTCCCAAGTCCCCCCCCCCGGGGGGGGGGGAATCCCCGCCCCACAGGCCTGTTTCCCCCTGCCCCCGAGCGTCGGATCGGGGCCCAGGGGGAAACTCCTCCACAATGTGCGTGTCACCTGGAAGTGACGCGACCACGCCAGGCACGCTGGGGGCGGGGCTACGGCCATCCGAGGGAAAACTCTATGGTTTTCCCTTGTATGGCCGTGGTCCCGCCCTCAGCGTGCCTGGCGTCATCACGTCACTTCTGGGTGACGTGCATGCCACGCGCACACCAGACGCCGGCCGGTAGCCCCACGCTCCGGCAGAAGATCGACTTGGCAACCCTACATTGGGGACAAACACAAACTAAAACAGTTAGTTTAATTTTTTAAAGGAAAAACCACACATTTACCTTACTGCTTCTTTTATTAGTTCTGAAAAATCCCAGAAATCTTTTCTTTTCTTTTTCCACTGGGTCACAGCTAATTGAATTTCTTGTCTCTGTAATACAAATAATACGTCATCAGTACCCCTATCACACACAGCGCATCAATTAATGGGGGACGACGACCAACCATTAACTTTGAGGATGGTAATCGCTAACTGGCAACGTATGGCTGAATACACACAAATGAATTCTAATTTCTGGTACTGCAGTATGAATTGCTCACAGAAGGAGGGAGGGCATGTGTAATTTGTTTCCCAAGCTAATGATCTGAATCCAAACATACTAACCTTTATTTTAGCCCAGTTTTTAAAAGCTGATTCAAAAGCATTCAAGCTTAAAGCCATTAACCCATTTCACTGCATTCTGGTGTTATTGAAGAAAGCAAATTCATTTTTAGAGTATATAAAGTGTGAAATATAGTCCTCTCAATTACAGTATTTGTAATCCGTGAATTCATTACCCGCAATTTTACTTATTTGTGGTCTGATCACGTGATGCAGCAGCCAGCCAGCTTTAAGTCCCACTGCACTGTTGTCGCAATTGTTATGTTGTTGAATTTTCCAGGATATTTGGTTGCATTGCTACTGGGAGGTGTTAGAACCCTGCCTCCCAAGATACGTGCATTTTGTCATTTAGGGTGATCCAAGGAATAGATTTCCTGTGAATGGGAAGCATCTTCTGTATTTCTATTTGATATAATTAACAGTGAGGCCAGAGACTATATTGCACTTTGGCAATTCCTCTAAAGCATCTAGAACCAAAGTTTGCTAGTTTAGTACAGAGCTGCACATGTAGGCTAAACTACACATGGCATGCAAACAGGTACAATGGTAGTCCAATATTCTTCTGTTCTTTAAAAAGTCACTGTGAGGAGGGAATCTGGGAGCAAAGAGAAGGCAGAGGAAATAACCACTTAAGGGACTTATGTCTTCAAGGGGGAAGACACGAGGGGGGGGCAGGGTCAATTCACTGCCAAAGCTTGTGCTGGAGGTGCCACAATCGACTGGAGGGCCCACAGTTGGCTGAGGGCGCCAACATGCCACTGGGGTTCATCTTGCCACCAGTGTTCCCTCTAAGCTGAGTTAGTGTGAGTTAGCTCACAGTTTTTTAGCCTCCAGCTCACACATTTTTGTCTTAGCTCAGGAAGGATGGCTCCAGAGCAAACTAATTTATGCAGTAGCCAAATTGCTCACTCACAACTTTAACGTCAGTAGCTCACAAAGTAGAATTTTTTTCTCACAAGCTCCAGCTTAGAGGGAGCATTGGGTGCCACCTCCCAGGCTTGAGCTAGGCCCCAAAGCAAGCTTGCACGTTTGTTAAACGTTGACTGCCATTGATCCAAAGCATGCATCTGCATACCTAGTGATGGAGTCTACTGCATAAGCAGTGGCACAAAAGAAGGATGCAGTAATCCAAATACATCTCAACACCCAACAAGGGACAAAGCATTCCCTATTTTCTTGTTATTGTGTCAGGCTTCCCAAGTACTTACCATGATTCCTTACGTCAAAGACGTCTTCGCAGGATCATTCCCGCAGGGACAACAGACGCGCCGCACCATGCCGTCGCCAGGAAGTGACGCCGGGTGACGCTCTGGCAATGGGGCTGGAAACTCGATGGTACCATTGAGTTTTCAGCCCCATTGCCAAAGCGTTGCCCAGCGTCCCTTCCTAGCGACGGCATGGTGCGTTACAGAGAGGAATGGTCCGCCCAGGGAGCATGTTTCCCCCACCGAATCGCAGTAAGTACTTGGGAACCCTATATTGTGTCAATGCACTGAAATATGTGGTTAGCTACCATGCATATTTCAGTTCATAGACTGCTAACATGCACTCACCGAGGGAAAGCTCAGTGTCATCTATAATGTGAAGAAATACTATGGTGCAGTACCAGCTTACGGCACAAGCCTAAATGCATTAGTCATCAAAGCCACGCACACACACACACACAAAAAGTTTAAAGGGAACATTGTTTCTCTCTAAGCCTCATCATACAGTACCTCTACAGTTCAGAGAAGGTTCAGATTGAGCTTTTGATGGGAAAACTGGAAAGGAGAGGAAAAGAAAAGGACAAAAAAGGAAGAAAGAATATTAGAAATGCAGTACATAAACCTGGGGTTTTTGCATTTTCGTATAGAGGGTTGGGACCTTCCATTTGCTCCTCTTAGACAGATGCTGAGGCCCACAATCTCTATAGCTCAAGGAAAGGGTGTTAGTGCCTGACCTATATATCAGGAAATTTTGCCTCTGCCATGAACTAGTGAATGGTGGTTTTAGATAAGATACTATGAGCTACGGCTGAAATGTTAAGCCATAAACTGGACGATACAAGTAGTTACTAATTCCTTTCTTAAAGTATAAACCAGCCTCAAAAGTTGAAATATTAAACAAGGGAAGTTGCGCGGCAGCAATCCCCAACGTGGTGCCCAATGGTGCATCCTGGTGCCCACTTGCATCTTTCTCAAAGTATCTCTTGTCCAAAGCAAGAACTAATGCTGGATTTCCTCCACTTTATTGAAGTAGGAGGCGTTTCAAAACAGCCCAGGAGGGATTACTTGCATCACTTTGGAAACAGCTGCCTCCATCTTTGTGGCTGAGCCTTGCCCCCATGGCAGCCATTTTGAGAATGTCCTATCTCCCCCCCCCCAAATGACAGCCATTTTATTGTACTACTTGCTCTCAAACTTCCAAAACTACCCACAAGTTCAACATAATTGGGGGGCCCTGGCATAAACTACTCAATATTTTCACCTAGCTCACAGGACCATTGTTGCACAGACAGCAATGAGATAAAGACTGTGAAATCAATATGCCTGTTTTTATAAGTAAGAACATGGCAAGCCAGTGGACAGTCAACAGAAAAAGATGTTTTTCATTCTTAACGTGTGCTGATGGTAAATTATGCTAAGGGCTCTTTTTGTAGCAGGAACTCCTTTGCATATTAGGTGACACACCCCTAATGTAGCCAATCCTCCAAGAGCTTACAGAGCTCTTCTTACAGGGGCTACTGTAAACTATTGGAGGATTGGCTACATTAGGCTAATATGCAAAGGTGTTCCTGCTACAAAAGAGCCCAACAAGACATGGTTTCTTCTGTGGTGCTCGCACAAGAAAAAGCCGGTTATGTCAAACAAGAGGGTGATGAAAAGGAGGATCCCCACAAAGCAGAGAGGATTACATGGGAAGACACAGCGCTGGGAACTGAGAGGCCTTGATTCGGCACATTCATGGCTGAGTCACAGAATTACTTCCAGAATCTCCATTATTTTGGAAAGAAATTTAATTGTATATATACCTTACCAGGGCTTTTTTTGTAGAAAAAGCCCAGCAGGAACTCATTAGCATAATAGTCCACAGGCAACAGCAGAAACTCATTAGCATATTAGGCCACACCCCATGCCTTCTCTTGGCTTGCCCGGGTGCCCCGTGGCTGCGGGGAGCCTGGGCAAGCCAGCCCTTGAAGGGAAGGGAAGGTAGTTTAAACTGCCTTCCCTTGGCTTGCCCGGGCACCCTGTAGCTGCGGGAAGCCCGGGCAAGCCGGCCCTTGGACAGGTCGGGGAAGGTACGGGGAGGCATTTAAATGCCTCCCCAATCCTTCCAGGGGGGGCCCAGCCCACCCACCTCAGAGTTGCCAAGGGGGTCACTCTCCAGGCCTTTCCTCTGTAGCCATGCATGCACAGAGGTTTTGGCTGTAGGTGTGGCCAACTCGGAAGCGAGCCAGAACTCCGTTCCTGTGTGCTCCTGCCCAAATATAGCCCTGTACCTTACCTTTCATTCAGTTATTGGAATTCCCACACAAATGGGTATCATAAACAATGCCACAGACTCCTGAACTGTAGAGAACTCTTATCCCAAGGGCATAGGCAATTCTTCGCTCTCAATCCAGAAATCACAGCTATTACTGCTATATCCAGACAAACATATCTGCAAAGTAACGTCTTCTTACCGCTGCAACTGAAGCAGCACTCCTTCCTGCTTTGGCAGCTTGATAGAAAAGGCCTGCTCACTCTTTTAATACTTTTAAAAGTAAAAATTCATGTTAATTCCACTGCTTGAATGGAGGAACATGCACTATCCAAAAGGAATTCTAAAAAAATGAATAAATAGGAATCCAGTGGCACCTTAAAGACCAATAAGTGCAACCAAAAAAGGGGAGAAAAACACAACCTTCCACGAGAAAGGTAACCAAAGGTTGAGACAAAGAAAAAGAAACTGATGTACAAAATATCAGACTGAAGTTCTTTAAGTGGTTGTCTAAACTCAAACTTTGAAACTTTATTTCGGTACAAGATCAGCTCCAAAAAATCAGCATATAGTAAAATGCACGCAATGCGTCGAACATAAAACAATGAACACAGATTTAACAAGGGCCCCCTGGAAAAGTAAAACCCTCCTCCAACAGACTCTCCTCCAACAGACAGGCAAAGTTACTAGGATGCAATCAACTGCTTGTATATCCCACACACCCGTAGGCAAAATCTGGCAGCTTTGTGGGTTATCTCCTGAGAGGAGTCTGCAAGGAGGAGAGAGACATAAAGTTGTTCAGCTCTTCCTGGTATAGATGACAGAATTGAAGCAATACACTGTTGTCGAATGTCATTATAGAATGGGCAATGCAGCAGAACATGTTCAATGGACTCTACTTTCTACTTTCCCCGAATGACATGGACAAAGCCATTGAGGGAGCGGCACACAATGGTTATCTGCCTTCCAGAAGGCTGAAGGTAGAGCATTAAAGCATGCCAGGGTGAAGACTCTATGGTACTTGAGATATCAAGGGACCCAAGATAACCTGCTGGTTGAAAACGGCATGCTACAGAATAAGTGGATATTACCTTCGGGACCGCCTCTCTCAGTATGCCCCTAGAAGAGTGTTACGCTCGGGAAGTAAGAACATCCTGGTGGTCCCCAGCGCAAGAGAGATCTGGCTGTCCTCAACCAGGGCCAGGGTTTTTTCGGCCCTGGCCCCTACCTGGTGGAACTCTCTGCTGGAGAAAAACAGGTTGCTTACCTGTAAACTGGTGATCTTCGAGTGGTCATCTGTGCATTCACACCCATGGGATTCAATGCGCCTGCGCTGGATCAATTGTCATTGTAGCAAGCTCTAACGGATTTTCGCGCCCAGACCTCAGGCATGCACAGGAACCCCCAACCACGCATGCCCAAGAGGGGTGGGCGCAGACATCCCGACTGTTCCTTCAGACCGCCGCAAATCAACATCAATAAAAACACAGAAGCTGACAGCAGCGGGGAAGGAGGGTGGGAGGTGTAAATGCACAGATGACCACTTGAACATAACCATTACACGTAAGCAACCTGTTTATCTTCTATGTGGTCTCTGTGCTTCACACCCATGGGAGAATAGCAAGCAGTGGCCTGCCTGGAGGAGGGTGCTGGCAGGTCATTACTGCGAAGCCCAAGATAGGATGTGACGTCCCATGTTGGTACAAGAGTTCTTGCGGACATCAAGGGCGTAGTGCCTTATGAACGTATTAGGGGTAGCCCAGGTAGCGGCCCTGCAAATGTCCATTAGGGGAACTCCCTGAAGGAAAGCAGTTGAGGCTGCAACAGCTCGAGTAGAATGAGCCCTGATAGGGCCAGGTAATGGCTGCTTGGCAATAAGATAGCAGAGGCGGATGAGACCTACAATCCACCTTGACAAACGCTGAGCCGTGATACGAGTTCCCAGCTTGGCTGGAGCATAGGAAACGAACAGTTGACAGTCACGTCTCGTCAAACGAGTTCTCTGTGGGTAGAACAGAAGTGCACGCTTTGTATCCAACGTGTATAACAGCCTCTCCTCCGGGGATGTCGGGGAGGGGAAGAAATCCGGAAGGAAGACCTCTGCCTGGAGGTGAAATTCTGAAACTACCTTTGGCTAGAACGAGATGTCAGGAACAAGACGGACACCATCCGGCAAACATGACAGGTAAGGACAATCATGACTGAACGCCAGTATTTCCTCCACTCGCCTTGCCGAAGTGACAGCCACCAGAAAAGCTGTTTTCCACGACAGCAATTTCAACTCACACGTAGCGAGCAGCTCAAAAGGTTTTCTGGTGAGTTGGCGAAAAACTAGGGGAAGGTCCCAGGGGTCCACAGGACATTTGATAGGAGGATAAAGGTGTAACAGTCCCTTTAAAAAACATTTAGAAAGAGGATGCAAAAAAAGTGTGCATCCCTCAACTTGAACGTGGTAGGCTGAAAGTGCAGCCAAATAAACTTTCAACGAGGAATGTGACAGTCCAGACTCAGCGAGAGAGAGAAGGAAATCAAACACCTTTTCAAGGCCAGCGAAAGCAGCCCTAGGAACATCAGCACCCAAAAAGGAACAAAACTTTAGCCATTTATAGTGGTAAGATTTGCATGTAGTGGCCTTTCTGGAGTTCAGTAGCAAATTCACTATACAGGAGGAAAAAGTGTTGATACTACTCTCCAGGCTGTCAACTTCAGTCATGGAACGTCGTAGGGGAGAGGAGACTTGGATAGGAGCAGGAGATCCTGAACTGGCGGAAATCGGTGGTTAGATCTCTGCTGACAGATCCAGTATGGTTGAGAACCATGGCTGCCTCAGCCACCATGGGGATATGAGGATGCAATCCGCTCTGTCGCTGATTATTTTGCACACCACCCTCGGAAGCAGAGGCAGCGGGGGGAAAGGAAGAGAAAATCTCTGGACCATGGGTAGAGAAGACAGTCCTCCAAAGACTGCGGATCCCTGCCTCCTTGGCTGCAGAACAGAGGACACTTTTTGTTTGCCCTGGTGGCAAAAACATCTATTTGGGGGAACCCCCACTTGCGGAAGAGTGGGAATAGGTAGGTAGGATTTATTTCCCATTTGTGCAGACGAAGTCCTCCCCGACTCAGTTGGTCTGCCTGCACATTCATGTGCCCCGGTATGTGCGTGGCGATTAGGAAGATGTTGTGGGCGATGCTGAAGTCCCACAACCAAATGGCCAGCTCACAGAGGCATTGAGAGACAGTGCCCCCCTGTCTGTTTATGTAGCTGAGGGCAGTAGTATTGTCCGTAAGGATCATGACACACCTCCCTTTGATCAGAGGCAGGAAACTGGTGATAGCGAACTGTATTGCAAGGAGCTCCACAAAATTGATGAGACGGTTCCGCTTCTGTGTGTCTCATCTGCTGCTGACAGAGTCCTATCAAATGGGCACCCCAATCTGAGAGAGATGCATCTGTCGTCAGGGTGATCACCGGTGATGGAGGGTGGAAGGGTGCTCCCCGGAAAAGGTTGGGGGGAGCGGTCCACCAAATTAGAGTCCCGTACTTTGGCAGGTGGGGATAGGTGGGGATAGCGTGTGTCTCGCTCTGGATTGAAATTGCGTATAAACCAAAGTTGTAAGTGACGCATTCTCAACTTGGCGAAGACCAGGACGGATGCAGTAGCGGCCATTAGGCCGAGGAGTCTCTGTACTTGGAAAGCCGTCACCGAGGGTCGAGTACGCATCATGGTGGCTAGATTGACAATGTCCGCGGCCCTGCTCTGTGGTAAGTAGGCTCTGCAACGTATCAAATCCAGTAGTGCGCCGATGTAGTGTATTTTCTGGACCGGTTGAAGTTGAGGCTTCTCGAGATTTACCTGTAGCGCCAGGTTTTCCAGGAAGGCCAGTGTCTCTTTGATGTCGGAGAGTAGGGCGTCTTGGGAAGTCGCAACTAGTAGCCAATCGTCGATGTATGGGTAAATGGAGATACCCCTGAGACGAAGGAAGGCCGTGACCACTATCATGGTCTTTGTGAACACTCTCGGTGCACTTGAAAGACCGAATGGTAGAGCTGTGTATTGGTAGTGGTGTTGGCCAATTGCAAAGCGTAGGTATTGGCGGTGGGATGGGTGGATGTTGAGGTGGAAGTACGTGTCTTGGAGATCCAGAGTGGCCATCCAGACGTTCTTCCGGAGAAGTGGTAGGATCTGCTGCAGGGACACCATGCGAAAACGGTGGTAGCGCACAAAGCAGTTGAGTGCCCTTAGATCTAAGATTGGTCGAACCCCTCCATCCCACTTTGGAACAGTGAAATAATGGGAATAGAATCCCATGCCGTATTGGTGAAGTGGCACCGGTTCGATGGCTCCCTTGCGCAGGATAGACACCTCTTCCAAAAGAGCTGAAGAAGAGGGTGTGGAAATGAAGACTGTAGTAGTGGGGTTCAGTCCAATCACACCAACACTTCCAGCCCACCAAAATCTACTGTCCACCGTTAGCCCTCCCCAGCACCTGCAAGCTCAGTGTCTAGCAGTGTCTGGTGCCCAAGGTCAAGCACATATTCTTCCCTGAGCAGGGAGGCCCCGCTTAACACCGTTACAAGGCCAAGGGAT
Organism: Gekko japonicus; assembly: GCF_001447785.1. NCBI lineage: Eukaryota > Metazoa > Chordata > Lepidosauria > Squamata > Gekkonidae > Gekko > Gekko japonicus. Next base: position 134,921 of record NW_015159746.1, read on the forward strand.
TCTTAGCAAAGCAGTCCCCACACCCACACACTCACAGACCTCCACCTCCCCACCGGGCTGACAGGAAACAACAGGCATACAGAACCAAAGAAGATTAAGGACTCCATGGCAAACAAGACCCAAGTTTGACAACGGAGAAGCATTCTTCATTATTTTGCAGGGCCAGGAAGAATCCAGAAGAATGGTGGTGGTGGTGGTAGAAAGTGGCATCAAGCTGCAGCTGACTTATACCAACCCCACAGGATTTTCAAGGCAAGAGACGAACAAAGGTGATTCGCCATTGCTTGCCTCTGCGTAGCCATCCTGGACTTCCCTGGTTGCCTCCCATCCAAGAACTAACTAGAGCTGACCAGGCTTAGCTCCTGAGATCTGATGAGACTGGGCTAGCCTAAGCTATTCAGGCCAGAAGAATAATATCACAGGCCAAATGGGAAGTCTGGTAATACTATCAGTAGGAAAGTTATGTCCAGCCATAGTGTAAATGGATTGCTGCTGTAAAGCTTGCATAATTTGCTGGTTTGTGACACTGAGCTGATAGCTACCTACAATCCTAGGCTTCCACCAAAGACCCAAATTAGATTTACAGTGGCTACTGCTCTGACTTGTGGCTACCGATGCCACTTTTGAGAGGAATGTGGCCATTTAAAAGTGCCACAAGGGCCCAATCCGGGGTGGGCAGCCGATTTGTGAGAGCAATGATCAGAAGTTCCAGGCTGGAACCAGTGACTTGGATGTAGAGTACAGACTACGGAGTCTTTTTATATGAAGTGGCAGCATCCTATTATGTGCTGGTGAAAAATTGACATCACAGCTAAATGAACCCACAAAGGAAAGAAAGCCAAGCCCTTTGTCCTCAAATGTAAAAGACAATTCTAGAAGAAAGGGCACAGAGACAGAGAAAGGGTTCATGCCTCTAGAAGGTAAATTGTATGAAGATAATGCACTTACGATGCAATCCTGGGCTGGCTAAGTTTAAATCCTGCCAACTCTTTGAAAGTAATTTTAGTGCAAACAAATTTCACTTGCAGCCTAACCCTAAACCACTTCTGATGACATTGTTGCACTAATGTGGCAGGTTGTAAGCCACACCCAAAGTGATTTAATGGCTGTCACAGAAAATATTACACTTTGTTTTTTCTATGTAAGTAACAGACAGATGTGCAAAAGTACAGAACATATGTCTGTCCCCAGATTTAAAAAAAAAGGAACACAGGCTAATATTGTGCAACATGATACATTTAATTCTGTTCACTGCCTAATGCAGCTGATTATGGCAGCATTTTATTTTTCATAGTTGGCTGCTAACGCCCTCATGATTCAGTAGCATCTGCCAGCTGATGTCTGTGAACACCAAAGGCTCCGTCCAATTACTCAAGAAAAGGGATAATAACCTGCATCTGATTAATCGCTTCCAGTTAATTGCATACTTTTTAAAATATTCACGTACTTTATTTTTAATTTCAAGAGAGAGATCTGACTACTTATTCTGCTAACAGGAGATTCAGACATCATATTCTGCTAACAGATTCAGACTCCTTATTCTGCTAACAGGACAGATATACAGCTGATCTGGGGAATGAAGAAAGCCTACAAATGTTGTGCTAATGTCCTCCCTTTCAATGCAATACTAGAAATGAATGACTTGGTGACAAAGTGGGCGCCTGATAAACAGCATGTGACGCAGGAGATGAGCACCTCAAAACCAGGAGAATCCCAGGAAGGGGAAAAAAGCCTTGCCCGTATTTTAAAAATGCTGCTTTAAAAAAGAAAAGAAATATCACTTAGCAGAGGGATTTGAAAGAAGAGACAGAACATAAATAAATAACTACATAAATAAAACATACGTCTGTCCAGCTCTTTTTGCAAAGGTGAGACAAGAAGTAGAATAGCAGCACCGCTGCAACAAGACTGTGAAGAGAACCAACAGAGTCTAACTTTTAGCGATGCCAGTCGTGACATCTGGCCAAACCCCATTTTTTAAACATCCATTTAAAAGGAGCTATTCATGGCATCTGAAACCAGCTGCTTCTGTGGTGGGACTTAAGATCAAGAGAGTGCCACAACGGTTTAAGAGAAAGGAGACAGAAAAACTTTTTAGAATGAAAAAAGATACCTTCTCAACTCCTCTTCGGGTTGGACAATCACGTTTTTCTAAGTGCTTTTTAAAAAAGAGAATGGGAGGGGGGAACTCACATCAGCAGTTTCCCTTAGAAGCAGAACACTTAATGCCTGCTGGCTGTCCTCAGTGCTATGAGTTACTTCATGACTGTGGTGGCCTATCCGGTATTCTGAGGCTCCTGCTACAAAGGCAAGAAAAGCAGCTCCTTCCTCGGCTCCACTCCAGGACTGCTTAGGTGTCTGTTGACAGCAGCAGCATTTGGAGGTGTGGCAGCCCTGCCTTGTGTGCGCCCACGGGGCCAATCACCTGCCTGACAGCTGTTAGCTGGCACAAAGCCTGCAAACAAGGCAGGCGGTTTGCAGTCAGGTGGCAGCTGAACATGCTGATGTTGCAGCTGCTGTTAAAAACAACATGCAAGAACAATCGCCCCTGTCTTAATTTAAGCCGCCTTGTGGAGCCAAATTAGGTGCAGATAAAGAACAAAGATCATGGCATCCAGTCCCATCACTCTTTGGCAAATAGAAGGAGAAGTCGTGGAAGCACTGACAGACTTCACATTCCTGGGATCTAAGATCACTGCAGATGGTGACTGCTGCCATGAAATTAAAAGATACCTGCTCCTTGGGAGGAGAGTGATAGCAAACCTAGACAGCATAATAAAAAATAGAGACATCACCCTGCCAACAAAAGTCTGTATGGTCAAAGCAATGGTATTCCCAGTACTGTATGACTGCGAGACTATTAAGGAAGGCCAAGCGCCAAAGAATAGATGCTTTTGAACTATGGTGCTGGAGGAGACTCTTGAGAGTCCCTTGGACTGCAAGAAGATCAAATCAGTCAATCCTCAAATAAATCAACCCTGACTGTTCCCTGGAAGGCCAGAGACTGAAGCTGAAGCTCAAATACTTTGGCCACCAAATGAGAAGGGAGCAGAAGAAGAGGAGGGCAAAGGATGAGATGGTGAGACAGTGTTATCGAGGCGATGAAATTAAGCAAACTCCGGAGCACGATGGAAGACAGGAGGGGTCTGGCGTGATGTGGTCCGTGGGGTCGCGAAAAGTCAGACTCGACTATGCGACTGAACAACAACAAGAACTAAGTACAGCAAAGTTTGTACACAGAACTGGGGGTGCGGAGCTGCCGCATGCCTCTTTGGTGTTGTGAAGGTGACCTTTTGGATTCACTCATCCACTCTCTGAGCTGCTTTGTCCAGTATTTTACACGTCCCCCATGTGTGCTTCGGCATGGCTTCCCTTCCAACTCAGGTTGCAAACCGAGGGATACCCATTGTAACGTCAAAGCCCACTGTTGCAGCAAGAGACCAGTCAGACAGTCTTCATTACAGCCCGGCCCACAGGTCATTCAGAAGCGGAAATCACACTATTATAAAATTAATTACCTACGTAAATCTCAGCATATATCATTCATCTTAATATATCTAACAGTTTTAAAAGATGAGCAGATTATAAACAGGATGTTAACTCAGCCTATTATTTTGCAGGGAATAGAAACTTAGCCACAGGTAACGGTAGTTCTTTGGTCAACCCCCCACTAGCAAGGTTTTGAGAGTCTTCTGCTCAAAGAACGGGGGGGTGGGGGGTGGTCAACCAACACAGGTTCCAATACATCCAAACACGCCTGTACATAAAACCTCCAATGGAAAAACATGTGAACCAATGAATCAATCAGATCAGCAGAGCCAGGACAAAATCTATGATTAGATGGAATGTTTTTATCTTCCTGTCAAGAGTGCAGATAGTAGTACGTTGAATCTAGCCAGATTACATGAATGGTGATATCCTGCTACAGCTAGTATTGATCGATAACACACATATGGATGTGGGGGTCATTAGAGAAATTGAGTAGTAGGGGAGAACACACACTATGAGCTTTAGCCAATGTTTCTTGAAAATCCATATCCTTCATACAATCATTGATCACTAAATTAGCTTTACTTAGGTTGCGGTCACCCGTGCCAGAATAAAACCGTGGGGGGGAGCGAGGCTATTTCTTCCGGAGGAATTTGACCCACAGTTGTACGATCACACCTCCCTTTGAAGCTGCGGGCACAGTCCGTCAGTGTGTGATCAGACAGAACTGTGGGTGAGTCTCTTTTTTTGGTGCTGTTTTTTCCTCATGCGCTTAAACGAGGAATCGATGAATCACACCTCCACACTGAGGGCTCCCTATGGTGTTTGCGATGATGCGCGTATAGCAAAGGGGGGGGGGAAACAACAGCAGGGAGTTGAGATGGCCTGATCAGACCATCCTAATGCCATGAGAGCGCGCTGGAGTGATCAGACAAGGGAAATTCCATCTGTGGCCTGTCACAACCCGTTTACTACCAGGTTTTCCCTGGAGTCTTTTAACTTCACTTCTGCAGTGGAGCAGAACGGGTTGCTGATGGCTGCAGGGCGCTTCCCAGATGTTGTTGTCTGATTGCACCCTTTAAATCCGCCCGGCATTTGCACCTATGTCAGGTCTAATTGTGCGTGTGATCGCAGCCTTAGCCACATGGATTTTTAAAAAAGAGATGAGCCACTTGTGGCTTTCCCCACTTATTCCTTCCTCTGGTTATTTAGAACACACAGCCCTCTCTTGTACAGCATGCTTGATGCCTGGCTTTCTCCAGCAGGTGAAGGAGAAGAAGAAGAGATTGGATTTATACCCCACCCTTCATTTGGAGTCTCAGAGTGGCTTACAAACCCCTTTCCCTTCCCCTCCCCACAACAGACACTCTGTGAGGTAGGTGGGGCTGAGAGAGCTCTTTCCATAACTGTCCTTGAGAGAACAGCTCTGAGAGAATTTGTGGCAGACTCAAGGTCATCCAGCAGCTACAAGTGGAGGAGTGGGGAATCAAACCTGGTTCTCCCAGATTAGAGTCCGCGCACTTAACCACCGCACCATACTGGCTTCTGATTGGCCACTGGAGATCAGATTGGCTGTACAGATTAAAATAACATGGTTTTGATGGCAGAAGCCAAAACAGTGTTGGTTTTGTTATTTCTCACACTCCTCTTTCCCAGTGTATTTTCAAAAGTAACTGCACTCATTCCCTGCATTTGGCCTTCCTCTGTGTCTGGCTCTACCTCCTGAGATGGCCATTTTGTGGTTAGCTCCAACTCTCATGGTGGCCATTTTGTGGTTGTGCCTGCCACCCTGTATCAGAATTCCAAAGGTGCCCATAGGCTCAAAAAGGTTGTGCTACAGGTATGCCACTGTAATGCTCTGGGTATGTATAGAGGCCTCATTCACACCACTGTGTTTTGCCACATGCCTCAGAATGTACCTAGCCTGCATCTACAGATGATCCTCACATTTGCCAGGACAGAACTTTACAGCTTATTTATTTTTTTTAATTTCTTTAGAACATTTTATGCCACTTTTCTACCCAGTCAGGGTCCACAAGGCAGCAAATATTAAAAATTAAACATTTTAACAATTAAAATACAAATATAATACTTCTATTAAAAACACATTAATGAACAACACTAGAGGGAGGGCCAGTGACCGTTATTGGGGGTTTGCCAGATGAAACAAAAACGTTTTCACCAGCTGTTGAAGACACCAATTGAGGGGGTCAGACAAATCACCTTGGTAAGATCCTCGTTGTAGTACTGTATGCTACTGCAACTTTCCAACCAAGAATACTGCAGTCACCCCAACATGGCTACCATTCCTCCCCATATTAACATCAAATTAATTATTATTTATTATTCATTTATTATTCAAATTTATATCCCGCCCTCCCCAACGAGCTCAGGGCGGCTAACAATAAGGGCACAAAGCCATGATAAAACAGTTAAAAGCAGGATAAAACAGTTAAAAGCAGGATAAAACAATACAAAATTACAATAAAGTTACAATAAAGTGCTGGTGCTCTGAAAGTTCATTAATGGGTGTAAAGGGCCACACTCAAACACATGTCAGTCCAATTTGGAAGGTGGACAGGTATTTCTCTTTCCTCCTACAACACCACTCACAATAGTGCCCAGTGAATGGTGGAAACATTGATAAGTGGAAGTTTAGTGGACTAATAACCACAACTGCCTTCTCCCATGCGAATCTACTCACTCACTCCGGTCATCTTCAAAGGCCCTACTTTGATCACCTGTGCCATCTGAGGTTAGACAGGTGGCAAACTGAGAAAGGACCTTCTCCATTGTGGCACCAGAACTTTGGATCTTCCCAAGGTGATTTGTCCGACCCACCCACCTCACAGGGTGTCTGTTGTGGGGAGGGGAAGGGAAAGGAGTTTGTAAGCCGCTCTGAGACTCCAAGTGAAGGGTGAGGTATAAATCCAATCTCTCCTTCTTCTATTTTCCAAAAATTGCTCAGTGGGCACCAGGAAAGGTGCTGGCGGGTACCACAGAGCCCACGGACACCGTGTTGAGGATCCGTGCTGCAGCACATTTTAAGAAAAGGCAAGATTTCCTATGCTGCCCTCACTGACGTGCATAGGTAGGATAAGCACCATCTGTAAATATGTGGGCTTCTTCACAGTAGATTAGTATGTGTCTTCACTTACCTCTTTTTCTGTCCCACGCATAGAGCTCCTTTATCCCTAGTTCGTTCAATGACTTTGTGAGTTCCAGCTCCTCCCCGGTGATGGTATCTCTCAAGAGGATGAGGTGTTCCTGATTGACCTCACATTTTTCGCAAATGGCCGGGATTATACTCTCAAGGGGCACCTCAGGATTCACTCGAACCACTGCCTTTTGTGTCTTGAGGTAATTTACTACGAGCCTCACGGTTTTCTGTAAAAGTGAAATGGGGGGAAAGGCCTCTGTGAGCTACAGAACCTCAGTGACTTCAAAACAATAGCCTTTGCTTTCACTGTGCAGTTGGTACGACTGATGGGTCGTTTTGTGGAAGACAGCTGAAAAAAGATCAAAGATCGAACCCGTTCATTAGTCCAGAAGGATACGATTAAGCTAGTATGAAGACAGAATATGGTTCTTCAGAACATTTTTATAAATTAAGACACCAAAATCGCTTATGAAACACTTGTGACTAAAGTAAAGAAAATAAATTTTAAAAGATGGAGAGGAATAACCATTTTACCATATTTAGAGAGATCAAGGAACAAAGAGTGCCAAATCTGCAGAAACCGTTTGTGTCATTATGGACCTTTGTCTCCTTGTAACCTACTTCATAAACCAACTGCTAGGCCTGTAAATGTGAACAATGTAAAGTTTTCCCACTGTAGCAGACTCTACAGCACACTAATCACCATTCACGGCTGTTGCTGCAGAACAAGGATAAATCTAAACCTCCACCAGATGGCAAAATTTCTCATTATATTTCAACTTTTCCCATGTACCTTCTTCCTTCCAGAATTTTGTATTTGCAATATAACGTAACTATAAAGGTCTTAGAGCTCTGACACAAATATAAGCTACGTGAAGCTAAGCAGGGTCTGCCCTGGTTAGTACTTGAATGGGAAACCACCAACAAAGTCCAGGGCTGCTATGTAGAGGCAGGCAATGACAAACCATCTCTGCTCCTCCCTTGCCTTGAAAACCCTACGGGTTAGGGTTAGGGTTAGGGTTATGGCACTTGACACACACACCCCACTCTGAGCTTCTTGGAGGAATGGCAGGGTAAAAAGCAGATGAAAACTGTTTTAGGATCCAACCCCCAGCGTCCTCGTACTAAATTCACTATGGCATATACAAAGAAAGAATCATTGCCACCATCCGTTGATCTTTACGTAAAATAAAATCTCACAGTTCTGACCTCGGGAATCCTGGGTGGAGGCCTCTTTGTCTTTCCTTCAGGAGTCTTTTCCTTGAGGAGTATCTTCTGTACATCCAGTGCCCCTATCAGTGTATTTGGCTTGTACTGCAAAGGTTGTTGGGTCCCCCAGGACTGAAGCTCAAGAGTGTGGTGGGCTGGATTTAAGTGGTACTGGCTGCACAAGTCAACTAACAGGTCCATCACAGCTTTACTGGAAGGAAGAAGACAATGAGGGTTATTCAGAAATATAGTAGGATTTTAACGGAAAAGGTTGAAACAGGGGGATACCAGAGAGAGAGAGAGACAGACAGACAGATAGACAGACAGACCATAAATGAGAATGAATGTATGCATGCATACATGAGTAAAGAACAACAAAGTTGCCATGGTTTTTTAAGTGTTGTGGAATAGTTAAAAAAAACATGTTCCTCAAAACAGCCACTGACTGGGCATGGGAATCTGCTCCATGTCCGAACAGATACTAACCGGCAAGAAAGACAAATACAATCAATCAATCAAATATCTTTTAATGGCATAGCAAAATATATAGCTACATCAAAAGTAAATATCGATCCAGTAAAATATCGATATAATAAAACAGTTAGAAATTTAAAAGTTGATTACACATTGACTACCAGAATGAATCAAGTATCCTGCTGGAAGAATAAAATATTATAATTAATGGATTAATAGAAATAGGGAAATAATTAGGAGGGAATAAAGGAACGATAAGCAATTATCTGGAGCTGCGGTGGCTCAAGTGGTTAAGACGCTGAACTGCAGGCTGTGGAGGGTCGGTAGTTCAGCAGTTCGAGATCCGAGTGTGCCGCATGACGGAGTGAGTTCCTGTCCCAGCTCCTGCCAACCCAGCAGTTCGAAAGCAAGAAATTGCAAGTAGATAAATAGGTACCGCTCCAGTGGGAAGGTAACAGCATTCCGTGTGCCTTGGTGTTTAGTCATGCTGGCCACATGACCACGGAAATGTCTTCGGACAGTGCTGGCTCTTCGGTTTTGAAACAGAGATGAGCACCGCAACCCTAGAGTCGGATTCGACTGGCTTTCGAGCAAGGGAACCTTTATCTTTAAGCAATTATTTTAGGTTAAGCTTAATCTTAAAAATCTCGACCAATAGTCTGACAACACAAAAGGTGGTATCGGGATTAACATCTTCTAAGAGCTGAATCAATACTTGTTTATTGGAAAGATCATTTTGTCGAAGATGGTTTAATAAAAACTGTCTACGTTGAGAAGTAAAGAGATGACTTTCTAAAATAATATGGGGGTAAAGAATTTGGCGTTCTCAGCTCACAAGGACAAAGCCTGTTCTGGAAAGGAGTTTGATTAAATCTGCCTGACAAAACCTTGGAAGGGAAAGCATTTAAATGGGCCACCATAAAGACCCTGTGCTGGAATGGGGAGTCTTAAATTAGTGAAGTAACAGGGCATCAGCCCGTGTCTTTTATTGATACCTAAGTGAGCAGCTGAGCAGGTAAAAGGTTGGGAAGGAAATAGTTTTTGAAACTCATGGTCTAGGAGTCTTTCCTGAATTATTCGTGAAATATAAATTTCATCAAATAAAAGAAGAGAATCAACTAGAATACCAATTTGTTGAAGCTTAGAAACAAATACAGAAAATCAATCAACACTATGCCAATCTTTCATCTTTCGTAAGACAAGCACATATACTCTTTTTATGATCACAGTCTCCAGAAGACATCGAGACAAAAATACAACAGTAATAACTCTTTGTAATTGAGGAGAAGGAGGAGGAGAAGGAGGAGGATTGGATTTATACCCTGCCCTTCACTCAGTGTCTCAGAGTGACTTACAAACCCCTTTCCCTTCCCCTCCCCACAATAGACACCCTGTGAGGTAGGTGGGGCTAAGAGAGTTGCTCTTTCCAGAACAACTCTGAGAGAACTGTGGCTTGCCCAGGGTCATCCAGCAGCTGCAAGTGGAAGAGTGGGGAATCAAACCCGGTTCTCCCAGATTAGAGTCTGTGCACTTAACCACTACACCAAACTGGCTCTCAGGGCCTGAAAGACAATGTTCTCAGGGCCTGAAAGACAACTTAGGGCCTGAAAGACAATGTTCTGCAGGAATGAATGAAGCCTACTTTTAAAGCACTTTTTCCTCATGTGAAACAGGAATTGCCATTTTTATAGTAAGGAGTTCAGATAACTCTCAAAGCTTTAGAATGAAATCTCTAAGAGCTCAATGAACAGCTAATTTTGTTGGTGCTCTGAAGTGTTTGAATTAAGTGTATTAAATTCTTCTTCTTGTTTATATCAGACATTCTGGAAAGACTGCCCTGCTATGACCTAGGGTTGCCATCCTCCAGGTGGTGGTTAGAGATCTCCTGAAATTACAACTGATTGTCAAACTGGGAATCTCATTTGTCATGTCGTGTGGGAGATTCCTGAGGTTGGGGCATGAGTGAGTGTGAGAATAGCTTTGTAGGAGCAGCTATGTAGCTTTCCTTCAGATACCTCCCTAATGCTGGGATGACCTTAAAACACAGTCTGTGCTTGCTTCACTGTCATAAGTAAAGTAAGGGTACAGAGCACGCGAAAGCTAGGCGGGAGGATTGTGGGACGACCTTGAAAACCGTCTGTGCTTGCTTCACTGTCATAAGTAACGGTATATTTACAGGTGGGGGGTGCAGAGCACGCGAAAGCTAGGCGGGAGGATTGTGGGGTGTGATTGGACGGGACGGGGGGCTTATTTGAACGATCTATAACTACTGATTTTGGAGGCAGAATCCCAGTTCTGACACGGTACTGATCTGAGCCTGGAACATCTTTATTCATCAATAAACAAATCACTGCCAGTGGGTGTTGTTGAGAGTAACTTTGTACAGGAGTCTGACACAGATCACCTGGAGAAAATGGCCGTTCTGGAGGGTGGACTCTATGTCATTATACACCGTTGAAGTCCCTCCCCTTTCCAAACCCCACCCAGGTGTCCAAAAGGTAGCAAGTATACAGGCTTTGAGTACGCTGCTGTGAGGTACGTTTTGTGGCGCACAAGTAGAATACGGCGGTCACTGAGGCAGGAACTGTATAGTAACCACAAAGAAGATTTGTCTATTTACAAATTGGTTTCTATGAACGTATCAGCAGCACAGGACTTGACAGACAGACAAAAGAGAAACCTGCCTGAGGCACATTAATTTAGAGAGCGGTTTCAATTTTCTTTAATACTTCCACGCATAAATAGGTTTTTACTGATTAGCCACTAGGTTGGATCCTCACACACACAGGGGATTCCAGCCACATCAGACTGCCCTCTCCCAAGAGTCAGACTAAACAGCAAACAGGGTTGCTCTTTCCTGTAACTTCTGTTCATCAAGTGGTCTTCTGTGCAGGCCTACATGGGACTGGGCAGGTGCAGGCCAGCCATGGAGAAGAGCTAGCAAGATTTTAAAAGAAATTTCCTGGAGCCCAAGAGCGTTCCCCCCCCCCCCTGAGAATTTTTCCTTCCCATTTTCCCATTTGGCCAGGAGGGGAAGCGCTCGCCCCTCAGTTCTCCTTCTGATGCAACAAGGACTGGAAGTTTAACTCCCCTCTTTAGAGGGGAGTGCTTTTGAGCTCCAGAAAATTCTTTTAAAGGCTTACCAGCGCTTCCCCGTGGCTGGCCTGCACAGTCCCATGTGGGACTGCACAGAAACCATGACGATGAACCAGGTCTGCTCGTTGCCAGAGAACGACAGGTTTTACAACTGGGCTTCGAAATTAAATCAGAAGAGTTTTCG